>NC_088854.1:39030241-39336565 GCF_963853765.1 Magallana gigas
GATAAGAAATATTTTTTAACACTGTAATATTATTCTCATACACATTACCAAAGTTTTTCCGAACAAAGGAGTTTTAAGCAACTTAAAACAACAAATTATTTTCACATCCTTAAAAAAACTTCAAACAATACTACATGTATGATTACACCAGAGAAATGTATCTCATAAATGCACAGAGAATATTTGTTAAGTGCTATTAAAAGAGACTTTGGATTTAATTGTTAGGTTGTCAGGATCAAAACAATCCAGGGTTTATCTGCCAGAGCCACCATTTCCTCATGCAGAGGTAAGTTCGATAGTCTCTACAAAGCCCAGTCTAAATGAAATTAGATTTTGGGTCCACCTAGACATTATCAAATCTCTCAATCATGGTGCATCAAAGTTTACAGACATCAGCTAGCTAATTTTTGTAGGATTACAAAAAATGCTATTTAAACACAGCTATGAAATACAGCGGCATCTTCAATGCACATGTAGATAATATTTATTGTCTAGCTGTTATGAATGTCAATACTGTATTACTTTTAGCTTGTATCCATTGGCAGGCTGAGACAGTACTTGAATATTCATGGTATGTCCATCTTGTAGTTCGTGCTCTGATAATTTTTCATTTTTCGTGTTTAAATTGATATTTATTTAAAATAAATTCCAATATGTGAATTATTATTCTACTTGTATAAGCTAGACTACATGTATTAAAATCTATTGACAACAAGCATAATATCATATTTATTCAGGTATTTTCTTGGTTTCAGATGGTTTACAGAATGATTTTAAATCGCCTTGTATTGTTTTTGCTGGTCACCCTTCACTTAGGATGGGGGATGTTGTTCACTTTATAGAACTGTGGGGAAAATCCACCGGCAACACAATACTTTTCACAGGTAATCTAATTTTGCAGGTAATCTCAAATTGCAGGAAATTTATTTAGGTATGTGTATCCCTCTTTGACAGACATTGTTACTACGTAAACTGCAATAGCCTGACTTTATCTATGTCAATATGCATGCAAGTACATCCATCTGCATGTACATCCATCTGCATGTACATGTATTTATGGTAATTGGAGCTGCGGTACATGTATTTATATGATGTTGGATTTACCGGTACACATTTTCTTCAGATTAAATTTCTTGACATTCTTGATTCCTGTTTTACCTTAGAAACTATTACATGTATTGACCAAAATATCATTATTTTGTGTTTAAACAGAACTTCATAAAATTCTGGTTATCAAGTGTATCTTATCACTTATGATTCTTGTTACAGAGCCTGATTTTCCATATCTAGAAGCATTAGCACCATTTCAACCTCTTCAGATGAAGGTATGAAAAAAAATTCTGATGTACTGATGCATATACTGTTCCTTCTTTTTGCACTAGATATTTCAAATCAAATACCTTTGTATGTAATTGTAGGTGTGTTACTGTCCAATTGACACAGGCTTGAGTTTTTCCCAAGCAAACAAACTGATGAGAGATCTGAAACCAGGACATCTGGTTGTAGCGGAGTCGTATGTTCAACCTCCTTCAAACTTATCCCACAAAACAGACATGGTTGTTGATTATGTAAGGCAATTAACATTTACAACAGATCAAAAGTTGTTTTCTTATATGCATGAAATACTGGTATGAAGTTAAGGATTTAAAAAAGTATTTAAACAATCAAATAAAACTGAAAACATAAGAAGATAGAAGAATTTAAGGGTCAAAAATAAATTCAATATTCTGCTGGGTTTAACTGTTATCAAAAAATAAAAATATGAAGCAATTTGCCACAAAAAACTGAAGATGATTTTTGTTTGGTACATATAGGACCCTCCACCACTTACTTATAAGAGAGGAGAGATTCTAACACTGCCCATAAAGAGACAGTTTGAAACTGTTGAAATCACCCCAAACCTTGCCAAGAATGTCAGTCCTGTAGAAGTCAAACCAGGCTGTATGGTATCCATGGTTACAGCTGCCCTGAACATTAAGGACAACAAATATACATTAGAGGTAGAACTTTTTATCTTTACAAGTGTTTTAGTAACATGTTACTCCCAGTACCATTCATATTCACGTTTGAACTTTATGGGAATTTAGTTATGGCTTTACTTGATATGAAACTAAAGAGTATATTTTTTTCATCCCATTTTGTGTCTAAGTCTTTGAAAATAAAAAAGGTCAGAAATTACAACAAAAATTGCTTCTGATCTAAGATGATTTGTGATTTGATTATATAAGCGAGAATAAATTGGGAAAGTCAATATACACTGTACATGTATATCATTCTACAAAAAAATCTGGAACTTGATAATGTTGGTGATTTGTTCTTTAAGGACATACAGTGTATTCTATTGTAATTACCTGTAAACTGTTGATACTCTGGAAATTTTAACAAATATACCCAGGTTGCTGCTTGATAGTGATTATAACTGGCTTTCTTGACAGTGTAAATTTAAAAAAAAGGTTTCGATTTAGCTGTTACCTGATGGACATTTATCTGGGAAGAAGAGGCGAGCAGATGGCAGCCTTATCCGTGAGAAGTCCTACATCTGGGGCAGTCTCAACATTCAGTCCTTTGTCGATGCACTCACCAGGGTAATTATTCAGAGGACCTGTTGCTCCAGTTTAAATAACAGAGCCTAAAGCTCGTAACTGCTCCTAAATAGTCACTGTCCGCCATATTTCTCTTTTAATCACCGCTTTCCCTACAACCCTTATATAAGCTGCAGACCTCTTAGGTAATTATTCAGAAGACGTATTGCTCCAGTTTATAAATAACAGTCCCTAAGCAAATATTGCTGTTTTTGGATTTTTATTTATTTTTGGTACTTGTACATTTTATACATTGTATCTCCTTTCTACATTTACAGCAAGGTATAACAGACATTAAAGTAGAAGACACAGAGGACGGATCAATCATAGATCTGGTAGGGTTTACTTGGAATTGATGAACAGTAAAATAGAAAAGCATATAATTATATGGTATTAAATGAAGGTATATAAAATATAAAAAATAACTTGATCAAGACCTTTTAAAACTCAATCTCATTTTTATATAGATTTATTTATATGTTCATATATGAATAAAATATCGAAATATGACTTTTGTAAAATTATTCTCATTTACAGTACATGTATGTATGTTATATGTTTTGTCAGTCGAATTCTTTCTTTAAAAAACCGGAAAGTTCATTATTTTGTTGCAGCCAAATGATGACACATTAATTCAAGTGGAGGGAGCATCTACTCACATCATTTGTAATGGAGAAGAAATTGTCAGAACAAAAATCAGAGACACTCTATTAAGATGCTTGCAGAAACTTTGAACGAAACACTTTCATACATCTTGTAATTTGTCATTTTCTTCATATTTCTACACTATGGATAAATCCTGGATTTCCAAGTGTTTCTGTCCGCACTTTGCAATGGAACAATATATTTTTTTAAAAATGGACTAAGTGCTTTTTGTATGCAGAGGGTATACATGTACTTTCCTTGTTGTGTTGTTAAACTTTCTGACATTTCCGATGACTATTTTGAAATTACTTGTGTTGTAATACATGTATGCTATAATTTGCAATTGAATGATTATCAAAAAAGAGAAGATAAAATGATATTAATAGATTGTTTTTCTTTGTTAGATTTTTTTCTTGGCTTTATACTTTTTTTTTGGGGGGGGGGGGTAATTTTTTGTTTGTTTTTTACCGTAATACAAAATTTAGATTTCAACGAAAGTAATAAAAGGACTAAATAAAATAAAATAAAGTTTTGATTTAAGTAAGAGGATTTAGAGGATCTATTGAATATTGTCCTACAATTGTTGGAGAATGAATATACTCATGCAGGCTTTTTTAAATTATTACTTACCTTGCTTGTCATTTGTTTTACTTTTGTTCATTCCCATTGTTAGGCATGTGCCCTCTCCCCAACTTAATTTTTTATTTGTGCCCCCCCCCCCCCCCCCATCACCATGTAGGTGTGTCTTGGGTTTGGATGTATGCCATCTAGAAAGAATAACCTCACCATGATTTTGTTAAGCTCAAGATAAACTTGAATTCATCAGACATTTTCGTTTTTAATGATAAAAATGTTTTTATTAATATATGTTACCATGTTCAGCATGTGTCATTACCTACAGAGGTCCTATCATCTTCGCCAGCCAAGGGTTTTCGGTCCACTTTGCTCCCCATAAACCCTTGGCGGATTTCATTACGAAAACTCGGTGACAAGCTCCGTTTTATGATTGGCTGCAGCTGCGAGTAGCTGATCCAATCGCAGTGCTTGTAAATATAAACTTTAAAAGAAAACACATGTGTGATCTTTGGTAAAACATTCGGTGCTTTTAACAAGTTGAGGCACAAGTTCTCGAGTACAGTGCCTCCCCAACGATGGTCTAACCAGATCGCTTTAAAAACCTATATATTTTACTGGGATTATACATAGTTCTGCAAACTTGTCAAGGCTCGCGTAAATGCATGGGAAGTAAACATGGCGAATGTAGAAGTTGCCTATCCTGTTAGGATATTCGTTCCTGCTTATGGTTATTGCTTTTAAAGGTTCAATGAGCTCTGTTTTATTTTATTTGTTTGGTTCACATTATTCACGACAACGATACCTGGTTTTATGACATAAAAGCTTTCATATAAATCGGCGACTTTTTCACTCCCGGTACAGATCCTTACAAAACAGTATGAATAAAACATTCCGTGCTTTCCCATGGTTATAACTTAATTCGTATTTAATAGCATCGTTAATTATGTTCCGATATTCGGTAGTCAACATCTTTTCAAATTGTATTAATGCCGTAGTGTATATAAAATCCGTTGTTTAATTCGATTAAAATGTAAATATGCAAGGGGCACAACTCAAGTTGCTCGCTAGATAGCGCCACCACATCACCGAGTTTTCGTAATGAAATCCGCCAAGGGTTTATGGGGAGCAAAGTGGACCGAAAACCCTTGGCTAGCGAAGATGAGGTCCTATCAAGGCAATCATTTTATCAGCTTCTGATTTAAAAATGCACTTTTTATATTTGTCAACTATTTCTCTGATATCGAAATTTTTTTGTTAACAAAATAAAATAAATTATGTCAAAAATACTTATTAAAAATTTGTTCCTGATGAGATGCATGTGAAAAATCGATCGGGTTCGGAATTCAAAATTTTTAGCTCATGTAAACATTGATGATGAAATGCATGGAAACGCTGTTACATTGACTTTTCGGAACATTGCAGCTCGATTGCATGTTCGCTGTGATTCATGAGGTCACTATATAACGTTTATTAATATTTACTGGGTGATAGTAAGATGCTCTTAGTTGAATTGCATCAGTGAAAGTAACTGAATGTTTGAACAGTTGAACCATCTGAAGCCACCGCGCTGCTAATGTAAGTATTAAATGTTTATGGTATATATATATCTCGTACACCCCGCGTCTAATGTATGTCACCTGAATGTTTTATTTCGTAGATATTGCTCTAACCTCTTTGACTGCATTGGAAAAAATTATTAATGTTTATGGAAATTTTTTTGAATAATATGTAGTTACACTGTATGATAAACAAGTTGTGCCAGCTAGTGTATATTGTGACACAATGCTGTGAAGCTAAAAGATATTAGCATGATGATAAGGATGGGAAAATAAAATTGAATGGAAACTAAATTAGACTATCATAATTAATACTTTTATAGGAATTGTTTTATTATTATCAAATATACACAAAAATATTTAATTTGATATTTTGGAAATTGACAGTGCTCAATAAAGATGGAGAAGCTAGGGGCAAGTGTTGTGATAGAGCATATAGAATCAGACAAGTCGGAAAATCAAACAGGTATGTATATAGAGGATATCTATATTGTGTGATTTTATATTTGCTTTATCCAACGAGTTGAAATGGTGTATATATTCGCGAGGCTTGCCGAGCGAATATAACCATTTCAACGAGTTGGATAAAGCAAATATAAAATCACACAATCATAGATGTTCTATTTATCTCATACAATTTGATTTATATTATGAAGCTTTTGAGACAGTCCCTTATGTGACCCGAATTGTGTTTTTTTTTCAAAGATTAAAAACGATGATGCAACGTTGTGTTATGCGGCTATTGTGACCTTGCGCAATACAATTTAGTACGTCATTCCTGAGATAAATCTAACCGTTTAAATGTAAAGTTTCACTGAAATAAACCTTAAAATAATTTTTTAGCTCTAAATAATTTTTCTTAGAGCTTATTCACTTGATTAAATGGAAATTCCGAAGAGAAGACTTGAATAATCAAGTTTGTTGACATAACGTTACACGAAGTTGCGAATGCTCGTTAGTTTGAATTGACTCGAACGAGGAACAGTTGTTGATGTTCTATAAAACAGACACTAGCCTTATGATTCGAAATTAAAGTGAATAAAGATGCTTACTGGTGGTGGAATAAACTTCTTATGAAACATTATTTCGGTAAGTTCTTGTATATAAACACAACCAGAGCGCTCTGTTTTCGTCGCGTCGTCAGGATGAACTCCTTGATAGTTAACGTAGTTTGCAGTTTTATAAAAATCACAAAGCAAATTGAAAGTTGGAAGGGGGCTAAACTCATCAAAAATCTGTGGTTACGGTTGTGTATAACTTTCAAAATTGTGGTTACGGTTATGTATAAGCCCCCCCCCCCCCCCGCCTTAATTCACAATACCCCCCCCCCCCCCCCCCATTTCCGACGCCTATGCGACGCAGTTATGTGTTTTCCTTCATATTTGTAATTTAAATCTTTGACAAAATCACTTTTATATCAATTTTGTAGTAAATATAGTTATGTTGAAAGTACTAGATCTTTGTAAAAACATATAGGTCACTGAAGCGTTGAAGCGAGGAGCTGTGTCAAAAATAGTTCGGACCGGAAGTATTTGATATAGCATCACCCGTTTGATATAGCAAAGGTTTATCACACGGGTAATATACACCACACGTATGAGATAAAAGATGTATTTTAATGTTCCATACATGTGTAGGATTATATAGTAGCAGTTTGAATTAAACCATGCTTTTATCAACGGATGATGCATTATCCTGTATTTCTGGTCGGGACTATTTTTGACACTATTAGTTCCTTGTTTCTGGAGTTTAGTTTTAGTAATAAAGCTGTGAGAAGAAGATTATAGAGGAATAAATTAATTAAAACTGTATGTTAGTGTAACATAGAGAAATTTCTAAAACCAATTCACTCAAATGGGTGTTGAAAACAGAAACTAAATTACAAACTTTTAAGCCCATATTCTATGAACCCTCCTCTGCAGGTGCCCTTTAGCGATCAGTTTGTCCATCCAATTCACTTCTCTTGAGCATAGTGATTCTGTTTAGATCATGGTATATCCATGTAAAAATACCTTGTCCCGACCATAAATTTTCTCCACTTGACTTCTTGTAAACCAACTTTTATTTATAATCGTTGAATTCTGCGATTTACAGAATATTTATTGATTCGCAGTGACTATTTCTTGCAATCAAGCCTTTAATTGGGGCTTTTTTATATGGTCACAATCCCAATTGTGTCTAGAGATAACAGTTTTGTACCTATGTATCTATTGAAATCTTTTTTCAATTCAATGACTGCATTTTTTTATCCTTATGACTTTGGATGTTTTATTGATATACCTGTAGAATAAAACCATCTTTGATGGATTGTGATGCCTACTTTAAACGATTTTTGAAAGTACATTAAAACAGGCTTATAACGAAGTCCCAGGGACGGCCAGTTTATCTTCGTTATAAGCGTAATTCGTTATATCCGTCAAGTTTACAACATGAAATAGAGACTTAGGGAATGAAGTTCACTTCGCTGTAAGCGTTAATTCATTATAAGCGTGTTCGCTATAACCGTGTTTTACTGTAATTATTTCAATAATAATACTGTTCACCCTTTATTTAAATCAATTTTGTGTAGATTCACAAGATGAAGGTCTCTCCCAGAAATCAGAATGTAGGAGATCCACCGAAGAAAAGCTTGTAAAAATCAACGTACCTCTTCCGAATTTAAACCATCAACAGATTGATACTGGAGCGACCCACCTATTGATTTTAGCTGACACCAGTGGCTCCATGAGTGGGAACCCCATCACACAGGTTCATAAATAAGCCTTTTCTTACAATTCGGTTAACATACAACATGTACCCTTTTGTACATACTATGCATTTGTGCATAATCATGGCATATATTGTTACATTTTGTTGTACATGAACCTTATCTCTAGGGTATACATTATTTTCATCTGATAGATTTTGAAAAAGCTTATCAAATATATATAATGCAATAATACATAGCTTCTAAATCACTGTTATCAACATTTATAACTATGATTTTCATATAATATGATAAAGGTGGTCTCATAAAGGTGAATGCCCCGTCTCAGTGAGCTTTGTAATCTGTGATGGTTATACCTATGTTTTCTTGATGTATTACATACTAATTGATTGTATTGAAATTATTTTTACTCTGTTGTGAAGGTGAAGTCTGCCCTCAAAGATATATTGGATGGAGCACTAGATCAGCCCAGCATGGTCACAAATTTAATCTTGTTTAACAACGAAGCTTGTACCGTGAATCTAGACAGAACAAATTATTTGAGTCAAGTTGAAAAGATTAAATCAGGTGGAGGAACTAATTTTTCAGCTGCTTTTGAACATGTTGGAAATGAAATGAGGAAAGTCAGAAAGAAAACAGGTGCTAATTTAAGTTAACTTTGTCAACTTCTTTGCAAGATTTGCAAATCCAGGATTAATTGTGTAAAAATTAGAATTTTGCTCTCTTAGAAACCTGTTGTAAATTGAAGTTAACATATCTTTTTTGCCATGAAAATGAATTATTTTATTCATTTGAAAACAAAAAATATTTTTTTTTACACATTTGTATATAATATATTAACTAATGCAGAAATTTTTTGGAACATAGATATAACGACTTTGATGAAGTATTTAAAAGAAATGCTTTTATGATTTCAAATTCGGGTTTTAGAGGAGCAATTTCATGTATATTCATTACCGGGCTATATATTATTAAATACATACATAATACATTCATTTAACATTAATGTATATCTTGATACCAGTTAAACTTTAAAAATTGTCAAAATGAATTATGTAGGTCAGAGAGAGTATATCAACAGTAAAATAAAAACAAATTTTTTTGCCAATATGCTAAAAAAAAAAAACAAATAAATAATTTTCAGTTTTTTTTAGTTTAATTTTAGTTTTTTTTTTAGATAAAAAAATTGAGAAAACTGTGATTGTTTTCTTGACTGATGGAGTTGATGCTAGACTTTATGGAACAAAAACAGTGGAGCAAAAGTGGTTCCAGTCTCTGATGGCCAGTGTTGAAAATAGTGCAGGAAGAAGTTCAATCACAATTCATGCTGTTGGATTTTCAAAAGGTATGTAAATTATTGTACATTTAAATCTCCTGTCCCTAGTAATGGGCATCTAGCAGGCAAACTAAGTATATGTGCCTATGATGAACAAAATAGTCTTTTCTAGATTTGGAAAATTCATTACACCTGCATGGGTCATGTTTGCATGTCAGGGTGGGGTCAACGTATATATATATATATATATATGCATTTATTCTTTAAAATCTGAAATCTTCTCAAGTCTCCTGATAATAGGCATCTAGGAGGCACTCTAAGTGCATCGTAAGGATGAATAACAGGACTTCTACTGAAATTGTGAAATTTATGACCGCAGGGTAAGTGGTTGAAATGTTAGGTCGGAGAAGACTCGATCTATTGGTCATATTGTAAATGTGCAATTTTGGACTTCATGATGCTTTGGTGAGGAGTTCTGGTTTTAGGGTGTGGTTTTACTGGTTACTTAGGGAAAATCTTTTGCAATTTACATTGTTTCTCCAAGATAATTCCGTATCAAGAGAATTTGATATGGATATTGAAAAACTTGCGTGTTAAAAACCCATCCATTTCCCCTCTTTCCATTTTTGACAAGCCTGTGTTTTACTATAGTACACAAGTGACTGTTAAAGCCTTTGAGCATCATGTTTAAAAATAAAATCAGTAATATATGTTTTAACCTTATATTGTACTACAAGATGTACCTTATACATGTAAATGTATACTTAAAAGTATAATTTAAACTGAGAATATAAACATTAAGTGAATATAATCAGATTCTGAAAATTTGAAATATGAATTTTTTATTTCATTAAAGAACACCACTATGAGTTCCTCAAGAAATTGACAGAACAAGGAACCGGGGAGGGCATGTTCCGCTATTGTGAGCCCGGTGATGGACCCACTGTCCTAAGGGACAAACTCCAGGAACTCTTCGACTTTGTGCTCAGCAAGTATGAATAATTTCTACAAACCAAATAAAATATATAATGCATAAAAACTTAGATGAACAATAAAAATAATTCTTCAATAAAAATTTTCATCTCAGAGTTATTACGGTATATTGGGTACATGTAATTCAGTTTCATCATAATTATATGCATATGTTGATATTTACACATTTTAGTGCCACCTCATCAATGAATGTGATGGTTTCTATACCTGGTACTAACCAGATTTTAGAAGGAGGAACAGCTAAAAACTCGGCCATATTTACAGGGGAGATAACTAAAGATGAAGAATCAGGTACAATATAATTTATAATAGTCAGACCTTTACAAAAATTAGATATTTAAAAAAAAAAATTAAATTTAGATTATTCAATTGATAAATAAAGTAGTTAAAAAAAAATACAAAACAAAAAATTCATTATATCTTTTCTTTACTAAATACCAGTGTACAGTTGCATATAAATACTTGACTTTATTTTGTTCTGTATTATTTTGAAGGAAAGTCAGAACTGGGAGTTGATTTATGGATGCTTATCAGTGACCCTGATTCCACAAATCTCTCCGTTGCGGTGGAATTGACAATAATGAACAAGGTATTTATATTTGCAAATTTTAGTAATATACAGGAATAGTATGTTTGCTATAAAAATTCAAAGAGTACTGTATATTACACTTGCTTGAATATGGATAGCTAAAAAGGTGTCAATGAATGTATTAAATTCAGATCTTTTAAAGCTTTTATTTGGTCTAGTTTTTGATGGTTTTTTTTTTCAAAGTAAAATTTCTGCCATGTGGGATTTTAATGGTGTTTGTGCCTTGTCTTAGAGCCACAGTGAATTTTTTGTCAAAAATACATGTATTTAGATCCGGTAAAATTTGGAAATGTTGGTCTTTTTGTTGTTTTGTAAAAGCAAGGAAAGCCAGAAAAAACCTTTGTTCCATGTGAAGTTACCACAACCCAGAGACAAATTGTCAGAGCAGAAGAGAAGGTTGTGTGGAATCTGAAAGTGTTACAGAGAAACAGTGATGTTCTGTTGGCAGACATTGGGAAAGCCATCTGTGAGAAAAATGGTCAGTTATTGAATGAATCTTAATTAACATTTAAATTGTACAATGTATGATATATATGTTAACAGGAGATTTTGATGACTTTCTCATTAAATAAAGTTATTTCCCTTGGCATGGTCAATCTGGGATCAATCAATGTAAATTTTTGTTTTTAAAAATTTCATTCTTAACATTAATACCATGCAACTGGGGCAAAGTCTAGCAAATATAAACCTTATTGTTTTCTATTATTATGTTTTTAATGTTGCCCCATAGTTGGCAGTATTATGGTGCCACAAATCTGTAAAAAACATGTACAACATGTATGTTTGAAGTTTTAAAATGTTTACAAAATTAGTTCCCGGTAATATACCATACTCAGGGATGAATGTACACTAACAAAGGGGGGTAACTTTTAAGAGTGTAAAATTCATGCACAATAAAAAGAGTTATGGATGTATTCAGTTACAGGTTAATCAAGTGCAAATAATTAATTGCAATCAACATTTTATTTATTTTTTCTATTACAGTGAAAGAAAACTTGTCGAGCAGAGTTGATAAGCTACAGGATAGGTTGTCCCAGGTGCCACTGTTCAGAAAGGAATTTAATAAAGAGCTGAGGGAGATTCTCAAGGGACATTTGGACGACATCAAGAAAAAGGTGATTAATATTCAACAGATATTTTTACAACACCTTATGCTGGGAAAAAAAAATCTAATGTCATGCATGATTTATTTTTAATTTATGTTACGGTAAATTGTTGCTTGTACAGAAATTTCATCGTTTTGATTTTCCAGAAAATTGTTTTTTATTTTTTTTTTTTCTCATGTCTGTTAACAGATTGATCAGATGAGAAATGTCCTGGCTGAGTATGCTCGAGGAAATACTCAGTCTGTTCAGATGTTGGCTCGAGCCCATGACATGAGATATCAAGCAAAGGTATGATTATGATTTTTTAAAATTCTACTTCTTATGATACTGTGAAATGCTGAGAAAATCCATGTTCAAATTTCATGGTAAAAAAACCATAAGAAAATGAATATAAACCATTATTTTTTTTCTAGTTTTCAAAGTCTCGGAGACAGAGAATTCTGGATAAGCGAGTGGCAAAGAACATGCCTCATTTACAATCCGCCCAGGCTCAGCTGGATCAAATACAGTTAGATAGAGAGGAAATCCAACGGATGTCGAGGTCATCCACCGATTTCTTTGTCTGCACCCTATCTCTGAACAATATCAAGGACATTCTGTTGGATAGTGACAAGGATGATGCTATCGGGTTTGGTTTGGCCGTGCGCAGACAAGAACATGTACTGGATGCTCCTACTTTGGTAAGTTATGAAAACGATTATTGATATGTATTTGTGTATAACTTTAATACAAGTTAGTTGTGTTGCTGCATTCTCTTGATACATCAGTTGCAAGGTATCCATCATTAGAAAGTCACAGCTAGTCTTGCACGCTCTTAATCCAATTAACTATTATTAGTGAAATCGGAATACAAGAGCCGCTTTGGCCAATTTGGTTTCATGTGTTCGTATTGAATTACCTGCCTCTTTTCATACATTATACATGTACAATACCCTGTGTTTCTATAAATATGATAAATTTAAAAAATTCTATTAACTCAGTATTTCTCTTAATTTGAATGTAAAATTTATGGAAACTCAAACCTTTCCAGGTAGAACTTCACTCAGTAAGTGGGACACTAGTGAGCAGATGTGCTATGTTGGATGCTCTTGAGTACAAGATCAACTGTGAAGGACAGCTGAGAGCTCACGGTGGATTTGATTTCAGCCAGCCACTAGGTGTCACCACTATTGGTCAGTCCCGGGAACCAATCAATGCCTGGCTCCCTCTGTACTGCACCAAGCAGCACTGGGAAAGGGTCAAGGTAAGAGTTTCATAATTTATCTATATATATATATGCCTTAAAGGGACTTAAACACGATTTTAGATAAAAAAAAATTATTTTTTAATTTTTATGTATAAAATGGTTTACTTACGCATTTTGAACGATTGACCAAAATTTGAATGTAAGAAGTCAAGTTACACGAGAGATACAGAGGTTAGAATTCATTGTTATGTAAACAAAGCTCGAGTTCTATATTTGTTTACAAATAATGTAAAGTATGGAATTACCATTTCTTTGACAAAATGACTCTTGTTAAACAAGATAAACTGATTCAATCTGTTCATAAATAATATTTTCAACAGAAGAAGGCAACATTTATTTGAAACGTACACCAATAAACCACATATATAAACAATAACAAGTTTCGAGCTTTGTTTACAAAACACAGAATGTCAAACTTTGTATCTTGCTTATAACTCAATATCTGACTTTAAAATTTTGACAAAGCATTTAGAATACCCATATTAACTATTCTAAACATTAAAAATGGAAAGTAAAATAAAAATTTTGATCTCATATTGTGTCCAAGACGCAACCCTGACCTGTATTTTTAGATGCATTGTTTGGGTTCATAGTGCATCAATCACATCAGTGGCCTGTTTAGTTGATTTGGTACTTGCCAACAATTCTGATCCATGAAACACAATTTCTTAATAATCATGAGATCTCATTAAAACTGTCAAATCTTCTGAACAGGCCTCAATTAATATGCTTTTTGGTACAATTAGATGCATCTTTATATTTTGCAGACTTTTTGTATGAAAATTGAAAGTTTTCTTTCTCTTTAAAATTGCTAATTTGAATTTAGAACCATTTTAACAAGAGCTTGGACTTTGAGTAGTTGTGTCAAACTGCAGTGTGACGTAGGCCAGTCTATTACATCGCTGGCTACGCAGCCATGGCTCTTTGAAATCGACACAATTTGTCTGGCAAATAAAACTACACAACTGTGTATATTTCACTTGAAACCAGCATCATTTTTAACTTGTTTTGACGCAAGAAATAGATAGCTACATCCTACCGAAAGTCCAAGGCCTTGTTAAAATGGTTCTACGTCCTGTTTTCAATCAGGGGTAAATATCACTTCATTTCATTCTCTGTATTTGATCAGGAGAAAACCTTTTGTTTCCAGGTATTGCTGAAGCCTTCTCTTGGTTACTTCTGTACTTTGGATCCTCTGGGTTACGATTTCCAGCAGATGGACGTTATGTTCATGATCTTGGGGTCGATGGTTGGGGAGCTTTCTGATACAAAGTCCAATGACCAGCAACTGAAGATGATTTTCTGCTTCCTTCGAACTTGCCAAGGTATATTCAACTTAATATGCTGATAATTCTCAAAATGTAAGGTATATTGATGATGAATAAGAAATTTGAAACATTTGGCAATTTTTTCTAAACTGATTTCCAACTGGGAGATGAACATTTATTCACTGTAGTTTTACTTTAAAGTACATGTACTAGTGACTTACAATTGAATAGACTCAGTATTTGAAAACTCACAGGAGTTGTTGGGTTGAAGGAACTCAAAATACACTTTATCAAAGATATTAAATTAATGTGTTCCATCAATACAGTGGGCATTTAAAGTGAATTTTGACAAGTACATTTATTTCTCTTCATTCAGCTTGTGTACAAGAGTTTTCCTTGGAGAACAAACTTACAGAGGCTGTCAGATTGTTCCTTACCTCCCCAGAAGACAGATTCAAACACAAACTGCCAAACCTGTACACTATGATTGGATATGTTCTATCACTGCCTGCTAATACTATCACACAAATACTAGGTAATACACAGATGTTTGATTATGCTTTTTTTTGTACAGTCAGTCATTTGACATGTGTCTGACCAGTACTGTTGATCCCTAATTAAATGCAGGGAATTAAAAATCTGCATAAAAATGCCTTGCAGATTTAAAAATCTTGCTTTTTAGCTCACCGAGCTGAAAGCTCAAGTGAGCTATTCTGATCACATTTTGTCTGTCGTCCGTCTGTCCGTCCGTCTGTCCGTCTGTCTGTAAACTTTTCACATTTTCAACATCTTCTCAAGAACCACTGGGCCAATTTCAACCAAACTTGGCACAAAGCATCCTTAGCATAAGATGATTTAAATTTGTGAAAATTAAGGATCACGTCCTTTTGCAAAGGGAGATAATTAGGAATTTATGAAAATTTTCGAGAAATTTTCAAAAATCTTCTTCTCATGAACCATAAGACCAGGAAAGCTGAAACTTGTGTGGAAGCATCATCTGGTAGTGTAGATTCTAATTTGTGAAAATCATGACCCCCGGGGGTAGGGTGGGGCCACAATGGGGGGTCGAAGTTTTACATAGGAATATACAGAGTAAATCTTTGAAAATCTTCTTCTCATGAACCATAAGACCAGGAAAGCTGAAACTTGTGTGGAAGCATCCTCAGGTAGTGTAAATTCTAATTTGTGAAAATCATGACCCCCGAGGGTAGGGTGGGGCCACAATGGGGGGTCGAAATTTAACATAGGAATATATAGGGTAAATCTTTAAAAATCTTCTTCTCATGAACCATAAGACTAGGAAAGCTGAAACTTGTGTGGAAGCATCCTCAGGAAGTGTAAATTCTAATTTGTGAAAATCATGACCCTCGAGGGTAGGGTGGGGCCACAATGGGGGGTCAAAGTTTTACATAGGAATATACAGAGTAAATCTTTAAAAATCTTCTTCTCATGAACCATAAGACCAGGAAAGCTGAAACTTGTGTGGAAGCATCCTCAGGTAGTGTAAATTGTAATTTGTGAAAATCATGACCCCCGGGGGTAGGGTGGGGCCACAATTGGGGGTCGAAATTTAACATAGGAATATATAGAGTAAATCTTTAAAAATCTTCTTCTCATGAACCATAAGACCAGGAAAGCTGAAACTTGTGTGGAAGCATCATCAGGTAGTGTAAATTCACAGTTGTGAAAATCATGACCCCTGGGGGTAGGGTTGGGCCACAATGGGGGTGTCGAAGTTTAACATAGGAATATATAAAGTAAATCTTTAAAAATCTTCCTTTCAGAAACTAATCAGCCAGGAAAGCTGAAACTTGTGTGGAAGCATCCTCAGGTAGTGTAAATTCATAGTTGTGAAATTCATGATCCCCAGGGGTAGGGTGGGGCCACAATGAGGTGTCGAAGTTTTATTACATAGGAATATATAGAGTAAATCTTTAAAAATCTTCTTCTCAGAAACTAATCAGCCAGGAAAGCTGACACTTGTGTGGAAGCATCCTCAGGTAGTGTAGATTCAAAGTTGTGAAAATCATGACCCCCTGGGGTAGGGTGGGGTCACAATGGGGGATCGAAGTTTTACATAGGAATATATAGAGTAAATCTTTAAAAATCTTCTTCTCAGAAACTAATCAGCCAGGAAAGCTGACACTTGTGTGGAAGCATCATCAGGTAGTGTAGATTCATAGTTGTGAAAATCATGACCCCCGGGGGTAGGGTGGGGCCACAATGGAAGGTCAAAGTTTTACATAGGAATATATATGGTAAATCTTTAAAAATCTTCTTCTCAGAAACTAATCAGCTAGGAAAGCTTAAACTTGTGTGGAAGCGTCCTCAGGTAGTGTAAATTCAAAGTTGTGAAAATCATGATCCCCAGGGGTAGGGTGGGGCCACAATGGGGGTTCAAAGTTTAACAAAGGAATATATATGGTAAATCTTTAAAAATCTTCTTCTCAGAAACTAATCAGCCAGATGATTCTTTATAATTGTTAAGACTTTGGCCCTAGGACAATTCTTTGGCCTCACAAGAAGGTTCAGAGTTTATGTACGTTTATATCCCATATATAAACAATTGTTAAGGATCTTTTTGAGAACTGCAATACTCAACATATGATATGACTATAAAATCGTCCTGTTAGAAAAGGGACTAATGATTATAAACATAAGAATATCCAGGGGAAAATGGATTTTATTTATACAGGATCAACATGTATTATTGAACATTGTCCAGATAGTTTGTATTATGACTCCATTAAGCTGATTTTATCATACCTATTGTTCCTCAGGTGAGCAATGTGGCCCATTGGCCTCTTGTTTTTCTAACAGTTGTGAACCATGTAAGTTTAGCAAAAGTTTGCAAATTCATTGTCTCGCAATTTTATACAGAACAACAGTATTGCTGAATTAAGTACGTGCATGTACTTCCATAAAATAAAGAATCTACAGTATGTCCCCTTACCAATATCTATATACTCATTTTTAAGTTCAATTTATTTGAACCGAAATGGCTAATGGTAACAATTTAGTATAGGCCCATTGAATGCCTATATATACCAATGTCAGATAACACACAACCAATAAGGGTTAATATAATTTGAAGAGGGTTTGAATTTTGAAATTGAAATTGAAAGTTAAATTTTGTAATGAATATACATGTACATGTATTGTTTCTGATATGCATGTTGTACATGTATTGCTTCTGATATGCATATAGATGGAGAGGAGAACTTGAGGAAATTCTGGCTTGCTATGGTTACAGAGTGCTTAAGGAGAGCAGCATCTAGAAATCTGAGAGAAATCAACTCCAACATTAGCCATGGGTTGATTGATC
Organism: Magallana gigas; assembly: GCF_963853765.1. Classification (NCBI taxonomy): domain Eukaryota; kingdom Metazoa; phylum Mollusca; class Bivalvia; order Ostreida; family Ostreidae; genus Magallana; species Magallana gigas. Next base: position 39,048,111 of record NC_088854.1, read on the forward strand.
TTATTTTACATGGAAAGAAAGGTAATACATATTTTGTCGTTGTCAATACAGTATAAATGTGTAGCTCATTTAAACAAATCTGTTTCTTGTAATTGATACAAATTTTATAAAGAATGTTTCATATGCTTTCAATATAACTTGGCCAAACATTTTGTTAAAAAATGATTTCTTAATTCTTACAGAAAAGGACCTTTTGGAGGAGTCTCCAGCCCTAACGGAACTTGTGAAACTTATGTTGACTGAATCTAACAATAAAGACCTACCACTTACAAAAGTGTTTGATCCCCGGGAAGGCCTGACTATTGATGACAGCATGACAAAGAAATATGATGAAAAGCTGGATCAGGCCCTGGAAGTCTGGGCCCAAGCAGAACTGGATATAATCAGGGTATGCCAGATTATGACAGTATTATTGTATTTTGATTTGTTCAAGTAATAAAAGTAAGTTATGAATTAGTTGGATGAGATTTCAGCTGAGTTTCTTGTTTCATTTTTGTTCATGTAAAGTAAGTTATGAATTAGTTGGATGAGATTTCAGCTGAGTTTCTAATTTCTTTTATTGATGAAAAAAAAGAACAAGAACCAGGCAAGCAAAGTGAATGCAGCTAGAAAAGCAGTGGAGAAATGGCAGCATGAAGGACGGGCAGCGGTAGTGGTGGATCCAACAGCTGAAACAGAGAGTGGGGTGGATGATCCATGTTCACTGACTCAGTCAAAGTTACAGCACCTGGCAATGGTCAGATAACATTTATATACATGTACAATAAAACAATGCTTAAAGCAGGATAATGATTTTAATTCGTTTTAAAATGTTATTTGTTATTTTAATATCCCATAAGTTTCTAAAACAATCTACAACTTGGGAGAATCAAAAATGACTTCGCTATATCAAAGGTTTTACGTTAGAAACAGCATTGCATTTAAATATGTTAAAATGTTATTGCACCAGAAGAACAAATTAAATTATTTCAATAATTTTAAAACAGCACTTTAAGTGGTATTGTTTACCTTGTCATCAAACCATGTGTACATGCTGTACTGTGGTTTCATCAATATTCGTTGAATACCAATTTTCGTGGATTTCGTTTTTTAGTTGATCCACGAAATTATATGTTCATTTAAGAGCAATTTCTATCAACATCTTGTATTGATAGGGTCATTGGCCACGAATTTACATATTCATTGAAACTGCAATTTTCACTTTATCCACGAAAATTGATACCCTTGAATATTAATGAAACCACAGTATCTGTAAAATTGCAACAATTTGCAAATACAATGGCTTATCAGTTATTCACTTATTGTTAAACATTTCAACGTTGAAACACACTGAAACTGGATTGAATTTCAGCACCAGTGATGTGTTTAAACCTTGATACATTATAAGATGTCCAAAATGGAATATTTTTGCAACTGTTACTGAATAACAGATCTTTTATCCTGGGTTGTGTTTTTCAGATGTTACAGATTTTCTCCAATCAAGCCAAGCCAAATATACAGAGCTTCCTGGGCTGTATGGCATTTATTAAGATGTGGCTGGGACAGTCCTTGGACATTGATGAAATGGACAAAAATGATGGACTTCCTCCAGAGAAGTGGATTGTGATGGCCAAGGAAGCTGTGAAAAGGGTGTACAGCTGTGCAAATGGTCAGTAACTCTCTGTAATTAAAACTGCATTCAATAAATTTCTTTTTTTTGGAATAAAATTGCTATTCATTATTGAACTGTTCTCAAACACAAAGATTCACAGAAATGAAATTTTCAAGAAAGAAACTTATTTAATATTATAATAACAGTTGATTTTGTTGAAATTCTGGGAAAATTTGTTTTTACTTTTTACCTTTTTGTTTCCAGATCAATTAAAACGGTTTCTGAATACTGATAAAGACAAAGAGGAGGATACGCTAGTGGTTCAAGGAAGTGTGAATGATGAAGTTTCATTAGTCTCTAACTCAGAGGAGACTCAGACTGCTCAGTGTAACCAGTCAAAAGATAAAAGTCAAGGTCAGAATGTCAATGAAGATAATGATGATGTTGATGATGATGATAATGATGGTGAAAGTGATGATGAAAGTGATGATTTGAATGAAGATATGGATGATTATTACCTTGCATCAAAACCCAGAAAGATTGTAAAGGATGTGAAAAAGCATATTTCTCTGCCTGTGATATTGACCTTGATTGACCCTGACCTAGATGTCATGCAGTTGACACGATTACTGATGTGTCAAATTATCCTCTGTCATAGCAACAGCAAAGCAAGAGCAGCTGTATCAAGCAAGCTGTATATTGATTTTGCCTTAAAAGGTTAGAATTTTAATTTTATTTTAATAGACATGTATATCAAAAATTTATTTTTTTGTGAATTTTGGAATATTAATGTAAGTCTAATGGTTTTTACTTTATTTTTGCAATTTAAGGTAGCATGCACAGATATACATTTTTTCTTGATTAATTTTGTCACTATATAATTCAAAATGATCAAGACATTGTGAAAATATAAAAAAAAAAATAGATTTATAGGTAAAATAAAGGAAATATGGATCAACGTAATGTACTTTTGTGACTGAACTTTAACTTTAGAAACTATTATACATTGACCTATTTTGACAGTTGATTATAAAGAAGAGCTCAGAAAACTAGATTCACTTCTAATAAAAATGAGAGAAGAAGCCATAAAGGATGTAATGGAATCCGTACAAAATATGAGAGCCAACTACTGTATGCTGCATACTCCTTCCATGTGGTCATTTATAGGTTTGTTTTTTATCTTTATTAATGCTACCCAGTATATGCATTTCTGAAAATATAAATTAAAAGAATGAACTTCAAAAATGTAAATACATATACTGTATTGTGCTATTATAATAATTCCTTATAGGGGAAATAACTTGCATTCAGCTCTCAATAAATACTGTGAAAAGTCACATATATATGTAAAAAGTAACACTTTCTCAAGTTTTGAGAATGACAATAATCGCTCTGTATAAAAATTTGTCAGTGAGATGAACTTAATCATTTTGTGCACCATTAACTTTTTGTGCAGGTTATTTGATGTGTACATACAAGGAGAGAGGCCAGGGATTCAGTGACTTAGTCTCCACCATTGTGGATGACAACTGTCAGGAGACTTATCCACTTCTGTCGGACAAAGTCAGAGTTATGTTCCTTGGAAAATATAATGACCATGCTGTTCTGGCCAAAGGAAATGTATGGATCCCTGATGCTAAATTGTCGAAGAAATTTGCTACTGCTCTAGGAGAAGAGGTAAATCAATTTCTTTATTTAAAAAAAAAAAAATTTTGTCCTTAATTCCATATAAAGATTGATATAGGTTTAAGCATACTGTAATTGGTTTTAATATATTCAAAGTATTTATGAAATTTAATTCATGTCCTATAATCATACCTTTTCTATAAGCATACTGTAATTGGTTTTGATATTCAAAGTAATTATGAAATTTAATTCATGTCCCATAATTATACCTTTTCTATGCTTCTAATGAAACAATTTTAAATTAATCAAAGTATTCTGTTCCAAGAAATTTCTTATATAAGCAAGTTGTACTGTAACAAATTCCATTGTTCAACATTAATAATAATCAAACCATCAACCATCTACGCTAACTGAAAGAGAGACAGTTAACATTTGATGTGCCTTTTTGCGTTGTAGGTTTGGAATGATATCGAGATATCTGTCCGGTCCTGTGTTCAGCTCCATGTTTACCGTGAATCTGACATCCCAAACAGACACGGCCATTGTAACTCTAATCCTTATATTCCTAATGAATTAAGGAAAAAACTAGGAATGCCACTGCTTTGATAGTGCTATCATGTAGTCACAGTATACCAAGTGCTGTATGTATCTTTAACCTATATCTACATCTAGTTGCAGAGAGTTTGGCAATGCTCTTGCAATAAGGACTTTTTTATGGCAGGCTGGTGCAAGTAATATTCTTTGTTGATGATATTGATAGGGACTGTGTTGATTTGAACATATTTCATTGTTAACATACGATATACGTATATAAGATACATACTGTGAAATCATTAGAATTCAAGGTGGCTCAATTTTCGTGGTATTTGTGGGTAGCCCTCAGCCACGAATTTATACTGTCTACGAAAACTAATTATAAAAGATTTATAGTTTTCCTACTGAAACTGAAAACCGACACATCCACGAAATTACATCCCCACGAATAACCAAAAAACCCACAACCCACGAAAATTGGCCCCCACGAAATTAAATGATTCCACAGTATACACATGGTTTGGACACAAGTTCTGACAACTTACTAGGTCTTTAGGGCTATGTATCATTAAAGAGAAAAGTACCATGACAATGTGACACTCTTTTGAAAAATATATCAAGATTTAGCAAAACAAAATTATTTCTTTTTAGAAATAATGCTGAATCATTGTTTCCATAAATTTATTAAGCAAGACAGGAAAATATCTACATTCAAATAATATAGAAAAAAATAATTCTTCTTTTTATGTATCCATGTTTTGTTCTGCATCAGAATGCAAAATGTCCAAGAATATAATATTATATAATGTGAAATAAAGGGAAAAATAAAGAAGATTGTAAAATACCATTATGCTATTTACAAGAATTTTGCACTTTTACATAGAGATTGTTTATTTCCTTTTTAGCTCACCTGAGCTAAAAGATCAAGTGAGCTTTTCTGATCACATTTTTTCTGACGTCCGTCCGTCTGTCTCTGTCCATAAACTTTTCACATTTTCAAAATCTTCTCAAGAACTACTGGGCCAATTTCAACCAAACTTGGCACAAATCATCCTTAGGCAAAGGGGATTCAAAGTTGTGAAAATTAAGGACCACACCCTTTTTCAAGGGGAGATAATTAGAAATTAATGAAAAATTTTGAGAAATTTTCAAAAATCTTCTTCTCAAAAACCATAAAGCCAGGAAAGCTGAAACTTGTGTGGAAGCGTCCCCAGGTAGTGTAGATTCAAAGTTGGGAAAATCATGACCTCCGAATATAGGATGATGCCACAATGGGGGTCAAAGTTCTACATAGGAATATATAGAGTAAATCTTTAAAAATCTTCTTCTCAGAAACTAATCAGCCAGGAAAGCTGAAACTTGTGCGGAAGCATCTTCAGGTAGTGTAGATTCAAAGTTGTTAAAATCAGACCCCCGGGGGTAGGGTGGGGCCACAATGGAGGATCGTAGTTTTACATAGGAATATATAAGTAAAACTTTAAAAATCTTCTTCTCATAAACTAATCAGCCAGGAAAGCTGAAACTTGTGTGGAAGCCTCCTCAGGTAGTGAAGATTCAAAGTTGTGAAAATCATGACCTCCGGATATAGGATGGGGCCACAATAGGGGGTCAAATTTTACATAGGAATATATAGAGTAAATCTTTAAAAATCTTCTCAGAAACTAATCAGCCAGATGATTCTTTATAATTGTTAAGACTTCGGCTCCAGGACAATTCACAAGAAGGTTCAGAATTTGATGTAGCTTTATATCCCATATATAAACAATTGTTAAGGATCTTTTTGAAAACTGCAATACTCAACATGTGATATGACCATAAAATCATCCTGATAGAAAAGGGACTAATGATTATAAACATAAGAATATCCAGGGGGAAAAATGGATTTTATTTATACAGGATCTACATGTATTTTGTACATTGTCCAGATAGTTTGTATTATGACTCCATTAAGCTGATTTTATCATACCTATTGTTCCTCAGGTGAGCGATGTGGCCCATTGGCCTCTTGTTTTTAACCTATGCACATTTACATGAGATTTTAATCAATTCTTACTTATAAAGATTTATTGTTGTGGATTTTTTATATGTTTATATGTTTTTATATTTTAGTATATTCGTTTATCCAGTCATAACATGCAGTGTAAAAAGAATTTTATGAATTTTTTATTATATTGTATATTTTTATGAATCAGAAATGTTGAAGATACATATTTTATTATATATTTTTTGAAAATAGTGTGCTTTTTACGGAGGATATTTTTAAAACTGTGGAAATATCAAACATATTTCTGGGGGCAATAATTATTTAAGGATTATTCAGATTCATGGGAACATATAGTCATGGACAATATTTTATAAATTTATCTTCAGTTAGGAGGTGTATAAATATGTTTATTTTCCTGCTCAATATCATCAAGCAGGAAAATGAACATATCAAATTCAAATGGGGGGGGGGGGGGGTGGGGAGCCACTGTTTTCCATATACATATATGTTTCCACAGTTTTATCGACAGGTGTAAAAGGAAATCTATTTTATTTTAAGCTTTTTGTTTTAAAAATACTCAAATGAATTTTTTAGGACAAAATTGTGATATACCAGGGTAATTTAATTTTTTTTTTCGCTTTTGTGAGAATGTTTAAAATTTATATTTAAAAAGTATATGGACTTTATCTTGGTGTTCTTTGATTTTTTTTCCTCATTGATTTATCTTTTAATTTAAAGAGGACTTTCTGCCATTGAGACATGACACGAAAAGCTACATTTTAGAACAATGAATCAATTACGGTAGCTTCTCAATTTATACATTTGATTAATTCCCTCATGATCAGAACAAGTGTTTTACTTTTTAATGATGCCTATTACAAAAGAACTTAATAAATCAAACATTTCCATGGAATGGTCCCATTAGGGTCAAATGAACTATGATTTATTTTCTTCTCTTTCAACATGTATCTTTATATTGTACTTGCATTGAGTTAACACAATGTATAGAAAATGAGCAATAATTAATTTTAATTGGTTATAATTTAATTCTGGTTGTAACATGCTCTCTGATTTGTTCAAAAATTATTTTATATCGTATAAAGAATGTTGCCTACGTCATAGTAAGACTAACGTCAAAAACGTATCAATACGCCTGACGTTACATTTGAATTTGGTACATTCTTAAGGTCATTTTCATGGTCCAATGACCATTTTTATCTACAATGAAGAGCAAAAAAATTGAATTATAGGCAATGAATTCAATATTTATTAATTTTATAAGTTTTTCTGTTAAATGCACCCCTGCATTACACAAGGAGACACAATGGGACAAGAATGCTCCTCAAATCCTGGGTGATAGAGGAGAGAGAAGTCAAGGAAAATAAAAGAGACTGCTTGTGATAAGTGGGATAATGTTTGACAGGAAAATGGGAAAATGGGAGGACATTTTGAAGACAGAAGCAAGAATATATTTGAAAAGGAAAGATATATAAGAGAAAATGAGAAGGAAAAAGTGAAAAGAAGAGAAGGAGGGAATGTAAGGGAAAGTGGAGAGGAGAATGCATGGAGGAGCGAAAAGGGGGGAGAGGAGGAGGACAAAGCAAATTAATATGAGAAAGAAAGGAATAGAAATGGGGGGGGGGGGGTAAGAGGGAAAATACAAGTGCATTAGACAGAAGGGTAGAGTGTAACATGTACATTTAGTTTTTTATGTATAGCATTAAGAGAAAGGTTCAAGTGTGTATTTGACAGAATAAAGGAAACTGGTTGGAGAGTACAAAAAAAATATGAGAGAATAGTGAAAGAAAGAGCTTGGAGTTAACAGTATAAGAAAGAAATCAGTGAGTTTATGCATATTGGAGACAGAAGGGGAGAATCCAAAGGTGTAAGGAAAAAAGAAATTCTTAAAAGTGAGTGGGTGGAGAGAGAGAGAGAGAGAGAGAGAGAGAGAGAGGAGGGAGAGGGGGGGGGTAACAAGGTAGAAAGATGATTAATAGAGATGGGGAAAGCATAAGGAAGTGAATGCTAGGGAAGATCGAAATTCCACGCCAGTTATTCATTAGCATGTTAGATTGATGGAGTATATATTACTAGGCTTAAATTCGACTTAACATTATTTTTTATGTAAAAAAAAAAGTAGCAATGCATGTATAACAATTAAAATTTAATCCCAAAAATCTGTTTTGCTGCTTTTGGGCTCTGATTTGAAGTTCAGTCCCAAAAATCTGTTTTGCTGCTTTTGAATAGTGATTTAAATATTTTATTTTGGGAAACAAACCAGGAAAAATTCAAACGTTGACACATGAATGAAAATAGTCATTACATAGACCTGTATAAAGCAAGGAGGCGTTTGATAATTAATGACACGCGCACGGCTAGCCCTTCATCAGGTCTTTAATTGTTCTCTAACCACATCAGGAAAAACAAGGTGTGTGTCAGTGTTTGAAGGCATAGCAATAACTTAAAATTAAGATGCTTATTCGTATTTTTTTTTTAACGAAACGTGTCCAGTGCATGATGGGGTAAAGCAAAGAAGAAACGATTTCTATTTCAGGGAAAAATGTAATAATATATATAAATGCACGTATATATAATAAGTGCAGTTGGTTTGTATATTACACATTTCACAATATGCACAGGTGTGAATGCAAGATGCACATTGCTTGCACGTATAATTGATTTGCAATTTACACATTAAAATTCTTACAAAGTATTGGCCTGTACTTTAAGTTCTCGATCATTTCTGTGTAAGAAGAGAAACGTTTTAATTTTTTTAAATATATCTTTTTATCGATGCTAGAAATATCAATCATAAAGTGTTATAATTATTACGCAGACGAACAAGCGAATTTAAAACAAAAAATAATTTTAACTGCTGATCACGAGAAAAGATGGGATAGCACCAGAAAAGTGCACATAACTAGCTGATCGAATTCAATGAGTAAGGGGTTCCTAGTCGGTGGTTTTTACAGAGAAATCATGATTTATTGCTGTAAACATGGGAATTAATATTTCTTAAAACTTTTTGGACAATGCGTTATCTTAGGACAAATGTAAAGCGCGTTCGTGTAGGTATGTTAAAACGAGAGAGAGAGAGAGAGAGAGAGAGAGAGAGAGAGAGAGAGAGAGAGTTTTACGTGTTAGCTAAATTTTATGATATTGTAAATAAACATGCAACCATGAACCACCCAATACGAAACATGGAATGGGTGACTTTTATTAAGACTATAATGAACGGTGAAACAGTGACTTTGAGCCAATCATGGCAACAAGGCAGACCAGCTCTCCCCGGGGCCCACAATAAACGACAGGTGTAAACACCTACATCACCTGAAATGTGAGGTAATTCGTTAAAGAAAAATATACTTGTACATGTAGCGCCAAAAATAGAAAACGCTTAAAATTCCGTCCATATATAAAACAAGGAGTACACGAGGGACTGTTTAAGAAATAACGTTTAGAATGGCCATGTGATGGGAGTTTACAGGAGACAAGGATTGTATGACACCAGATTATTGGTATTTATTCGTTTGAAGAATGTTTAAAATGCGCATTGCTTTCTCGGATCTATCTGTATCAATAAATGTCAACAGTGTGTACGGTGACCGACGCTCTATCAAACGAACGTTTCAAAACATGGCTTACGTTTCACTTCTGAAAAAGAACACCAGGGAACAACTTAGCGATACAAAATATCGGTAAAAAAGTCGCATGATCTGGGAAGTTCGAAAATAGAACAGCCCCATTACCTTGTTTTCTTGTTCTTTCCGTTAAACATCAAACGGAAGTGTTGTTTCTCGACTACAAAATGTTCTGTCCGTTTGCAGTCTTTGTTAGAACTCAAGAAAACATCCCAGAGTTCTGCCAAACAATAACTTCTCCAGAAACAACGAGCATCGCCGAGCAGACATGAATAATTCCAGCCAGATTCTTGAGACGCCAGCGCGTGACGTCATTTTTGCGTTATCGGGGATGTATCGCTACCGTGACGTCTACTTGCTGACGGGTCTGTTAGTGACGTTGCTAGGCATGTCCGGTAACGCTATCATTTTTCTCTCAGTTTTAAAGAAGGAGAAATTGCACACGCCAATGTTTGCCGTAATCGGCTGTCTGTCTGTGGCGGATTTCTTGGCCATAATTGTTCGACTGATATACTGTTGTCTGCTGTGGTATGACGTTGAAGGGATTGTTTTCGACGTTGCAATTATAATATCGGCGTTTACGCTAGACAGTTCTTGTGCCCATAATGTGTTATTGGCTATTGTTCGATTCATCCTTTTGGTTTACCCTTTCCGATATCAGGGCAAGTTTGAACCAAAGAAGATTATACAGTATTCTTGTGTTGCATGGTTAGTCGCTTTCGTCATTAATATCGGCTACGGCATCTTCACCTTCCAAATTTCACATGGTTCCATTCCAGGAAACTTTCTACAGTATGTTGAACCCAGTGTAATGGCACTGAAATTTTCGGTGATGTTTTTCACCATTACCATATTGCATTTTATCTTTGTCTGGAATATGTGGAGGAAAGACACTCACAATTTCGCGCGGATGACGACACAACTGTCATTTGTTGTGACGTTGGTTTTATTGGTGCAGGTGCTCTGCATGGCACCGTTTGTGACGTCATGGATTATTCTGTCCCTTTATCATCATGACATTGTGCAAATGAAAATAGAGAACTACATAACCATGAATATTGTCTCCAGTTTTGCGCTACTTTTAAACCATGCCGTCAACCCCATTATTTACGTCATGTTTCTTCGACAAGTACGTCACATCTGTTGCGGCATTTGCAAAAAAATGTTTTACAAAAACTTTCGCCGTGGAGAGAGGAGTCGAACCACCGAATTCAGTGATATACCAGAGACCACTAGGATGCACACCACAAAGCACACCTCAATGTACTGAGGTGGACAAAAACGATACATTTGATACCTATCCAAGTCTTTCAATAACTTCTATTTATTTCCTATGTGGATGGCATTTGTACATAAATACTAGCAAGGCAGAATTAAAAATTAAATGCAAGTATAAAAATTAAAAAAAAAATGTTTTTCGTTATTAAATATTTTGGGGTTTTTTCCTCTATAGGTACATGAAAGTCTGCGTCAGTATAGTGTTTTTTATTATTGTCTCTTACTTATACAGCAAATTATATTTCAATGTTTACGATCGTCAGACCCAATTGCTCGCCAATGAGAACGATATTTGCTGTGTGTTTTTTAAAAGTGTCTTGAACGTGATCCGAACGAGCTTGTTGATCATAAAAGCACTGATTGAAACCACACGGCAGGTAATTGATTAAGTGTGAAGTTATATATAAATTCCATGTTTGGTTGAAAGGATGTCCTGATAGGCCAGTAGATTGTATTTTTGTATGAAAATAAACATCCTTGTTTTGACATTAAAACTTAATTTGATAAGTCGGCAGTAGAAATCTTATATCATAAATTTTATTTTCCTTACTTTTATTTTGGCAGATCTAGTAATTCTTTCTGCAAAGTACCAATGAAAATAGTTATATGCGGTAGCATCTTAATTTTTTAAAATATATATTATAATATAAAAAATCGTTGCATATTAAATATTAAGAAATAAAGACTTTATATACTATATATATATATACTTTATATAATATAAATAATTCAAAGTTACCATAACATTTAATTAAATGTAATTTCTATATTATTGGAAAAGAAAGGGGATGCTGATATTTCCGTTAATCAAAATTTGTGTATCAATTTAATTAGAAGTAAAATTTAATATGCAAGATATTTTGGACACACAATATGAACTCTAAATTGTCAGATACTAATTTTGATTGAAATTATCAAACTGCGTATACAGGCCTCGATCGCTGTGTTAAACATGTATTATTTGCAATCAATATGCACTCCTCAAACGCAATTGTTCCCATCAAAATTAAATTGATTTTAAAAAAATTAAATAACAAAACAAAAGAAGTTGATGTTAACAACATTTTTCAGTCATTATGCATTATGAACAATAATAAATCGGATGCATGGCATAATCACCGTGTTGCGCACTTGCGACTGAACAATTGCAGTTCATAACGCCATGGTCAACGAACAATGTTGTTTATTGCTTACGTGTTTTTTTTTTCTTGTTTTTTTTTTAAATTAATTATGGATATGTTGAAAAATGGTATGCATTGAGATAATTGATCGACCATTTAACTAATATAAAATCTAAAAAATTCATAAAAAATGAATGGATGAAATGGCTTGACGTTAAGTAAAATATATATATAAATCATGATTGATCAAATTATATACTAAAACCGTTTAAAGATTTTCGACCTACGTGGCACAAAAAAATTGATCAAATTTCAAAAAAATGAAGTTGAATCGCTTAAATATTAAATGGACATTTAAGTAAAATTTTGCGGCGGAGTATGGTGGGGAAATATTTATATTTTATTTTGATTATTAGTAATATTTATATAAGAGAGAGATAGACCAAACTTTTTTGAAATATTTTATGCATTATTTTTATATATTAGTTAAAATAGGAGGAATGAATTTTACCCCTTCTCAGTTCGTAACTTAAAAATAAAAAATTAAAATTCATTCACATATTTAATTGAGAGCAAAAGGAGAGAAAGAGAGAGTTAGCATTCTTACAAAATATTTAAGATAAAAGGAGAGGAGCGAGTTTTAAAATTTCACAACCCATAACCCCATTTAAAATGTCTCAATCTTAATAAATGAAATGATATTTAAACTGAAAATAAAAATAAATCTGCACTGGTTGTGCATGCGGCGTGCATTGTTTTTGAGATTGGCTGGTCCCTATACCTGGGGACATTCCGCGGCTATGTTTCCGCCCTTGTTACATAACCCTAATGGAACAGGCGTCTCATCGTAAATCTCGCAAGTCAGCCGATACACTTGTCCAACAGACGCTTGAAAAACAAGCTATCTAGCGCATACATTGTCAATTACGCATTACCGTTTTGTTTCTAATGTTTTTTGGGGGCTGACAGCGTTTTGATTTGAGTGACAAATGACCACTGGGGCCTGACACAATTCTATCGTCAGCCTTGTACAGGTATGCACCTTGTCAGGACAGGGGGAAATCGGATTTCTCGATTCCTTGTTGATTGTGTTACATTAGGCTCCGTGTCTTTGATATGGCAGGTCTTTCTTTTTAGAAAATACACGGTAGTGGGGGTTTTTTTTTTCCTTTTAACGAACTGCTGTATTAAGTGGTTAATGCTTCTTATTTGAAAGAAATAAAAATATTAATGAGAATGTTTTTCAATTTCAAAAATCAAATCCTGTAAAAACCACAAAATCTTAGTAACAATCATGCATGTTCTTGGTGCAAATGAGAAAAAAATGAAAGTTGAAAATTGTTTTACCTAAGAAATGACCATAATTTTCTTTGATTTCCAAATGCATATTTTTCCTGAAGTTGAAAAAACTCTTGTTTTAAACTCTCCTTACAAGTAACCTTTACAAGGAATGTTAAAATTCATTGCGTACCGGCAATTATTTCATGAATACTTTTTTTCAAGGGTATTTTTGGTGTACACTGAAAGAGCATCACATAAATCAAAGATATATCATAATTTGTATTTTTAATACACATCTTTACATGCATATTCACCATATACAATAAAACATATCAACGCTTCTTCCTGTCAAAGTATTGCACTAGGAAATGGTTTTATAAATAATTTTTCTGTCCACATATGTATGACATATGCAATCAATCTTGCTCTCAATATTAACAGCATTTTATAGTTCTTATCTCCTGTCATGGTCTTAAAAGGTTGGTTTATATTTTTTGACTTCCACCATCACGTGATGAATATTAATGAGTTCATTTCTTATTTGCATATTTTTGTATGGTCCCTGTCCTAGAACTTTTTGGAATCTGTGGTAATATTGAATCAGTTGCGTTAAGGCTCCCTGCAATAAAACAAAATACAATTATCAGAGAATAATTCAAAACCAAGGTGTTAAATTTAAAAAGGTGGTATGGGCACCTCCATATTGTGATGTACTTCCAAACAAAATAAAGAATAAATTCAAGTATAATTTTATAAATATTTTCTTTCCCCAAATTGTTACCTAACAGTGGAGCACAGTGTTCATTACGAATCTGCTGGCCATAAGTTTTATAATTATTTATAATTTTTAATACCTTTCCAAAAAATTTAAAAACATTTTTTGGGTAAAGTGTTTTTTAAAAGATTTGAATATTCTAAACCAGTGAAATTATTTATTATAATGTACTTTTATTTACATTAATATTGACAGATGTCCCATACCACCTTAATGTTTTGAATACATTTGACTTGAAATTGGTTAAGGAGGCTACATGATATTGTCCATTTAACAATGTTTCCACCTCCAGACACAGAAGAATATGGTGAAATTTAGTGATGATTTTCACTGTCATATGATCTTTAATATTTCCAGCAAAAAACTAGCAATAATAAATACCTGTAAAATCTGTGTGCCATTCTTGAAATTAGTAAATGCCCTCATGACATCACCATTGATAAGCTCCAGAGCTCGCTTCCAGTCATTGTTAAAGCCCCGCACAATAGATTGTACTCTTCCTGTAATCAGGTCAATAATTAATTAAAAATGGTATAATTTATTCAATGACATGCAGTTAGCTAGAATACTCTGTTACTTAAAGAGAATTTCAGCTGGAAAACTCATCTTTTTTATTTCAATACAGATTGAGATTGTTCCTTAGCATTCACATACATGCAAGTTAACATCCAAGTCCTGGGACTTGTCAAGAGGATACATAAAAAACAATAATTGTGACATCATCCCAAGGTAATATAAAAAATTTAACATATGCCAATGGGTGAATTCCACGACATACTGTTGATTTCTCATTTAACGTGAGTACTGAATTCTGTGATCCAACCCTTTTATATCAAATTGTGAGAATATACATGTAAAAACTGCTTAACTTTTGTTTTTCTAATTTCTATAGTTCACAACTGTCAGAAAAATGCCAATGAGTATTTAAAATCCACAAGGAGTGCTTCTCTCTATATTATGTGGATATCATTCCTGGCTTTTAATTTAAAATAATCTACAGTCTTGATGCAAACATGGGAATAAAGTAGATCATATAATTACTGTAGATTCCTTATTTTACACGAGTTCTTAATTTTGTGAATCTATCATTTACATCAAATCGCGAACACCAATTTTTCATTGTATTTCCTAACAGTTTACATCTGTCCAAAAATTAAAGCGAGATTTTAAAATCCACAAGATGTGCTTCTCAAGATTTTACACAGATATTAATTCCTCACGCTTAATTAGGAATTAACAGCATAAGAATTGATATATACATACTCTCATCTGGTCGCAGGGCCTCCACCCCTGCCCTCTCTATGGTGTTTTCACAGTCCTTAACAAAGGAAATCATGCCTCCAAAGTGAGGGGACAATACCTCCTCAATGAATTCTTGGGTCCGTGCCGTCAGAAGTTCCTTGAAACTCTCCGATTCCTTTGACTCTTCTGCCGTTCTCTCCTATGAAAATTATCAATGAGTTAAAAATACAGTCTCTAACTTGCAAATATGAGAATGTAGAACATGCAATTAATTTTGTATTTTACATTTTTTCTTTACCAACCAATGAGGAATAATTCATGTCAAGTCTCTCTAACTGACTTAAGTATGAAATAAAAGTATTGCAAGCAAGACAGACTAAACCCTTAATAAAACTTTGATATGTGTATTCTTCCCTTTAAAAACGAGGGGATCATCAACCTTGATTAGCATGCAGAGATGTCTAAATTGAATTGGATAATATCAGTAGGTTTTTAATGGATTGTTGTATAGGTTTTTTTTTCTGATCTTGATTAATCATGTATATGCAATTTTGAAAAGCATTTTCATTTTTTTCAAATGATACAAGCATCAAATCAAATGTATGAAAAATATATCATATATCAAAGCTCTGTAAAAATGCTGTAATTATAACCTTCAAACTCAAAAGAAATACCACTCATCTAAAAGAACTCTCTAAAATTTTAAACTTTTATCTTTTTTATCACCTGGTCTAATCAGGTAACTTAATAACTCTAAACACCCATTTAATGACTTGAGTAAATAAACAAAGAATAGCATTAATAGCATTGAAACTAGTTTCCATATGAATGCCTCAAAGCAAAATACATGTATTTACACATACCATTTGACATTGATAAATAAAATTAGAATTTTTCTTCTCACTGGGCATTGCGAATAATATGTATAAGACAATATTAATCTCATCCAAATAGAATTTGGATATGACATTTTATTTTAATAAATAATCATTTGATCTAAACATATTTTTTATAATAAAGACTGTTTAACAATAATGTAACTTGCATTGTGCAAAGTCACTAGTTTAAATTCAGTACTTATATAGTTTAAATTCAGTACTTATAATAAACCCATTGCATTTATTTACAACTGTAAGGGAGTATCATTGCACTCAAGTAAAATGTGAATGGATGATACATGAGAATGGTACAATGTATGTTGTTGGTAGGGTCAATATGATAACAAATACAGATACCCATTAACTGAAATTATTCAATACATTTTTTTAAATCCAAAGTCTGCAAGATTTTAAAAGTCAATCCAACCAATATTCCAAAACTTAATCAGCACACACCAGATGAGAAAAATAAACAAAATGCTCATGATAAAACTAAAATGAATGGTGTGTGTAAAAAAAATACAATACATAGAATATCTAAAAAATATATATTTTTCTCAAAATTTGATACAACTGGTTTGTGTATACTGTAATTTCTGTATGTAGATTATGATTTGCATGAAAAAAGCAAGCATGAGTTCTGGGTAAGTGACAGGAAGTTGATAATAGTGAGAGTATGAGGATTTGTAAACAATTTTACCTGTCTAAACTTAGTAGCAGATGCGTGCTAAATCATAAACCGCAATTAAATCAATGACAAACACATAAAAAATTGGCAGAAAAAATTACTAATTTAATATAGACATACATGTATGTGTTTAAAAAATTGATACAACTGAACATAATTTTTATAAAATTTTATTTTAATTTGTTGTGTTTAAAATTTTTTTAAATTGCTACAAGCATTGTCTTACCAGTAGTACACCTAACATCATGTCGTAGTTGTTGATCAGAAATATCAGCTGCTCTTTTCTTAGAGGAAACTCGGCAGCCATCTTGAGGATGAAGTTTTCAACCTCGGTCTGAAGCTGTTCCAGTAAATGATGGACTCGGTCGTCGGGGAAGGACTGGTTGATTCCCACAATGGCTGCTGAAAACTCTGCATACCTCCTTGTGATCTGAGGAAAGAGTTATATGAATTATTCTCAACTTATAACTAATGAATTTATACTGTGAAATTTCAGAATGTTTGTTTGTTGTGGATTTAAACTTGTTGACAAGGGGTACCCATCAAACAACCAATAGAGCCACTACAATTATTAATGATTCCACAAACATGTACTTGTTAATGGTTTATTGTACATGTATGTCATTTAGTAGTTTCAAAGTACAGTTCTAATGAATGCACTTTATTAGTTTAACATGAATTATCAAAAACATATCAGTACATGTACTATATTATGTCAATCTTACATAATGTGGCCTGTTGTCAATATGTCCAAACTTCTGAGGATCCACATCTCGTACGCTTTGTATGTTGAGGTGTAAAATTGTTTCAAACCTTGGCCACATGATTCCAAGGAGGGTGTCCCAGTATCTACAAAGTTTAAACACCATGGACATATTGATGTGTTTTTTAAACCTATTAAATAAATATTAGGCAGGACTCTTTAAGGTAGTTTCATTTAAAAGTACAAGGAGTTTTATAAATTGTGATGTTAATATGATGCAAACTTATCAATATTATTACTTTGCAAAAATTGCCTCATTACACATTTTCAGCTCCAAGAGATAAGGTTGGGGCAAGCTTATGCTATACCCCCAGACCAGGTTTGAAATTTATATAACACTGTTTTTTTTCTTCTAAAAACAAAAATTCTAATGTACAGTAGTAAATATCTGTCATTTACACTTGAATGTTTTTTCTTTACAGAATTTCTTCCTTTTGAGGGCATAAGAATTTGAAGAAAACTAAGGACAAAATTTGACTGAATAAAACTTATCTGTATATATATATTTTTCCACACATATCCTATCGTGAAATCAGAGTATCTTGAATCTTTCTAGATATCTGATCACCATTTATCATATTTATACAATACATATTCTTTTGTTACCTGTCAAGAGCGGGTACAGCTCTCTTGTGCATGATGTTCCTAAATCTGTGTACAATGTGAATGGACAGGAAAATGGCAATGGAGTCATAACACTCAGATACATGTTCCTCCATTGTTTTCTACAAGGTAAAAAATGGGGGTATGGTAATACATAGATTTTAAAACATCAGTACAAAATTCCAAAAGATGCATGTCAGTCTTATGAATACATACAAGGTAGGTCTGTAGTGTTTTGGACATGATGGCATTAAACAAATCTTGAGAGGCTGTACCAGAGGCCATATAAAAATCTACTAGGAACAGGTACTCTCTACAGCAGTTGTCCATTAGGGCATAGTGTAAACTCCGGAACAGACTCTCAAAATTAAACTGAAATATAATGAACCAGAAGTTAGTTTCAAATATCAATCCAGATACTGCATGAAATGTTGATAAAGAATTTTTTAACAGTCCTTATTTCCCTCCCTCCCCCCACCTCATGAGAAAAAACAGAGAGAAAGAAAAAAATCTTTTTAAAGGTCAATAGCTGAAAAAATCTAATCACCTTTCACATCTTAACCATAATCTTTACAGGTAAACATTCCATTCATGAGAGTGTTAGGAATGGTAAAAAACAGTGTATTTTCTTGCGTACCTTTGTGTCCGACTTTTGCTGGGCATGGGGGACAATGATTGGCTCCTCTAGTCTAGCTGTCAAAACTTCTCCTCGATTACCCAAAGTAAAAACCGTAGACCTGTTCTTCAAGGCTGGTTTAGAACTAAAGAAACCTGTTTATATGATAAGGAAATCTCTATCCATCTTTTGATTTACTGCTGCTGGAAATTTTCTAATTTCCCATGACACATTAACATCTTTGCTAACTAAATGTTTTTGATCCATTGGTTCCCCGATAAATATTGTGGGTATGAAATGAATGATACATGTAAAAATTGGGCTTGCAAAATTTTTTTAAAAGAAGAAAGGATACTCTTTTTGGCAGTGTCCTCCACTCCCATCAAATCATCCTTGTCTGCCACCTCTTCAAACTAAAAATACAGACACGGAATTGAAAAGGCATGCAACATCTGTTGACTTGAATACAGTCAAACTTCATTATCTTGAACTAAATGGGACCCTTTAAAAACTTGAAGATATCAGAGTATTTGAGATATTGAGGGTATTTTTTTTTTTTTTTAAAGAGGTTGGGACTTACAAATCACTTCAACATATCAATTGTATTCATAACAATAACCTTTAAAAATAGTTCACCAATAAGAAATATCTATTGTCTGACCTGTAACTTCATCAGACGACCAAGGTAGCCTTTGAAATATGAGTAGTATATCTTGGACATCGTGTCCAGGTACTCATCCCGAATCTCTCTTGCAACATGCCTTTCATTGGCCATTAAGAACTCATTGAAAAATCTATAAAATTAAAAAAAATAAACCAAAAACCGATTCAGTGACAAATCATTTATATGAATGAACATGACTTATGGTAAAAAAGATATTACACTCATAGTTTATCATATTGTCTTTCTACATTTGCTAAACTTTATTCTTTTAAGTATACATAGATTGTGAAGCATGTATCAGAATACAAGAATTTAACTGCATATATGCCATTGTACATGTATTAATGTGTGTATATTACACATACATGTTTATCAATACAAACCTGAATTTAAGCATAGCATTCTGAGGTACTTGATAGTTGCTCATTGGTTTCCTAAAGGAGTAAATTTTCTGCATCAGAAATTCTCTGATTTTGGATATTGCCTGAAAGAAACACATATTTTATCAAATATGATGTTTTTTTCTGTATAAGATTTCAGAAACCTACCAGATAGATAAGGACACATAACTTCAAAAAGATGTACACTGTATAATAATATTTTTAAAAAGTTACAAATATTGTATCATAGTATTTTTCAACATTGGTACAGAATACACAATTCAAAAATCTGCAGGTATTCTAATGTTGCATAACAAAGACTTTGTTAACCCTGTTCTAAGTATATAACTAACAAACAATGGAAAAATCTGCCATTCACGTTTTCATATGATTAAGAGTGACATTGGATGCCAATATATATATACAAATGTATGACTTAACAACCATTTATAAACTAAATTGAAATAATAAGATAGAAAACTTGCCTTTATTTTGAGCTTTTCCAGTATATCTTTCACATCATGACAAGATCTGGCATCTTTGAAGGACTGTTCTTTGACAAAGTTGATTTTGTGATTAAGTTCATGCAGTTGTTCTAGGAATTCCCTCTCTGTGACGGGGGTATCTAGTATATGACTGCAATCAACACATACATGTTCATGTATTATTATTATTATAATAACAATTTCTACAAGTTTACGTTACCATGAAGTAGTTTAAGGGTCATTGGTTAATTCTACTACAGTAGTTGTGAAGCTTGAGTAAGCAAAATAAAATTCCCTTACTTGATCATGTGTTCAGGTATCACCATTTCATCCACAAACTGACTCAATTCTCCCCTAACTGCCTACAAACAAGGACATCATAAAATTAAAAAAAAAAAAATATAGTGAACATAGAGGTCAAAATATATCAAACCTTGAATATAAAGAACACGAATATTGCAAATTATGGCTGTAATGAATTCTTATTCATGTCACAGCAAAGCTCCTATATAAACCATTAGAAAATTCTGTATACAACGAACACGGCTAAAACGTATTTACAGCTATAATAAACCTTGAAGTGAAAAGTTTTTATATATACTTGTGCATTTTTGGCAAAGAATGATAATATTGTTGTTGAAGTACTGTCAGCTGAGTAATTTATAACGAATTCGCTATGAGAATTCATACAAATTCGTTATAAACATAAAACAAATTCCAGCTATAACAAATTATTTTCTATGGTCCCCTGAAATTTGTTATTTATAAGCGAGTTTTGCTGTATACTCAACTCTGCCATGATGAATCTTCAGTGTACATATTTACACATACATGAATCAATATATACATATAAATAAGCGCTGATATTGCCCATTACAAGCCAGTGATAAACTATCCTTACCTGTCTGTTTTTTAGCTTGATGTTCATGCTGACGGACTGCTCTTGTAGGGTCTGGATCTCACTGCTGATACTACTAAGATCTCCCTGGAAACCATTCAGCATTTCCTCCATCCTCTGAAAAAAAGGAGCAAAATCAGTAAAAAACATTGTAAAAACCATTTCAATATCAATATTTCATATTAAAACAGAAGAATTGTAATGCAAAACAAGTGTGTATCTTTTAGACAATGATTATTCTGTAGTTGAGACAGTCATATTGTCATTGTTTGATTCTTTACCTCTAATATTGTATCACATGCTGCTATCTGTTTGTGTAAACTGGCAATATTTCCACTTTCTTTGATATCTTTTGTAAATTAAGGATCACAAACTTATAGTGAAAAAAATTGAAATCAAAATGAACCCTTTCTTTACTGTTTGAAAATATCAGATTTCTCATACTTCAAAAATTTGAGTAAAACACTAAAATTCAAGTATCAAAATTGTTTGTCAAAATTGCATTACTTGGCTATCCAGCATCATATTTTTGATAACTTTTTGTATCATTTATGTATGTTTTATTTTCATTAATCTTAAATCAGACACCTTTACTTGAACTTCAAATGGATATTTCAAAGTAGATAAAAACTGAACTGACAAAGGATACAATCTTGTATTGAGGCATTTTCTACATCCAGTAGTTCTCTTTCAACCTCTTTGGCATAAGTCCTTAAATCTGTACCCTGTAATATCACAAATCAACCTTATAAATAACATATAGCGTTCTTACAACTAGACATAATTTCTTAAAGTTATTTTTATTTCCCAAAGATGTACAATACACATGGTAACTGCAATGATAAATCAATATTAGCTATAAAGAGGTTTCGACTGTCATGGCCATTTTAAAAATATTTTAATCTTCTTATGGAGAAGATCAAGCTCTGTACAAATATATAAGAAAATGATTGCATTCTAAAGCTAAAATATTTGGATTTTTTTCTAAACTGAATGATAGTTTATGGCCAAAAAGATCATACATGTAATGCCAAAGTTCAAGGCAGATCATGCCTGGCTCCATTTTACAAAAGAACTTACAACAAAGTTGTATTTTTAAATATTTTCAGTTTCATGGAATAATCTTTGATAAACAAAATTTATATAAAACCATTTTAATATTTACAACTATATTGATCTCTATAATTATATTTTACAGCTATTAGAATTTTAAAAAAAATTAGTTTGTGTTTAATTAGCACTGAATAATTTGGGTCGTAAGTAGTAAGTTCTTTTGTAAAACACAGCCCTAATGATTAATTTGTTGACTGTCCAGCCTCTTTAAACACATACACTGGCTTATACCATGTAAAAGTTTTGGTGTGATGAGATACCAATGTACACTAGTGTTTCAATCCTTTACCTTTTTGAGAGCATCCTGAACCACCTCATCTTCCAAGTTCTTTTGAATATGTTCTGAAGAAAAGAAATCAATATTAAAACAAAAAGTTAAATTCATTGAGGCAATTTTAACAAAGGAAGGAAACAAAAGAAATCAATTATCAATAAAAGTCTGGGTCAAATTACAAGAAAATAATTGTATGAGGGATTGTGCTGAGAATATCAAGTCCAATTATCCTAGCCTAAATCTTGCAGAAACCAGGCAGCACCCATGGTGGTCATACTAAAACACGCCCATGGACCATGATATCTATTGATATTATTTGAACTGTCAAGCCACTAATAAAGATATAATGTACAGTACCATCAACTTCATCCAGCCAGAAGTCTTCTGAAGTCAAATCTAGCTCCCCTAGATTCAAATTAATTTCTCCCTGAAATACAACTTAAAATATATAACATAAACATGTAGCACAAACGTTTACACTCAATAATTACAGCTCGTTAAATAGGGCAGAGGCCTCTGAATTTCTATCAATAAGCCGCTAAATGTAAGGCAAGAGAAAGATATATACCTTATCTATATATGGTATAAATCTTTCTCTTCTCCTACTTTTAGTGGCTTATTGATAGAAATTCAGAGGCCTGTGAATGGGGTACCGGGTTAACTGGTTAATGTTGCTCCCTGCAATTTCATTCTTCATTCAAAAATATAAATAACTCAATCTTACCACACCGTAATTTTCTGTCATTTGAATATCCTGCTATTATCTAGACTAGACTGTTCAAGATTTCGTAAATCATGAAAAGAAACAGAATGGGAAAGAAATTGACAAGTGTTATTAAACTAGTTCTTGAACATTATCCCGGAACCAGTTTATAAATGCATTAACTCGTTCCATGAATAGTTCGATAAATAAGTCGCCGATGAAAAAGTGTTTTGTTTTGTTTTAATTAGTGATTGTATCTTTATCAAAAACTAATTAACAAGGTATATTACGTTATCTATTTCTTAATATAATAGTTTCTAGAATTCTTTAATGCAATTTATGCACGCATCATTTATTACACAAAAAAAGATCATTGCACACCTTTCAACCAATTATCATTGATTTTTTCTTCAATTCTAGAAAAGATGAAGGACAAAATGTATGATTTCTGTCGTGTCTTATTTCCGGAAATTTTGTGAAACTACGGTTGTGTTAAATTCCGACAAATATGCGGTTAAATTGAATAAATCTGTTAAAAATTGATATCAAATGTCATTGAGTATCAAAATGTTAGTATCATCGCTACTGGAATCATCAGTCTCAGTGTCTTTTACATGGAGTCATATGATCCAATATGCACACAGTAGCCCAACAAGCGTACACGTGTAATACTCCGGACTTGCAGTAACAGTTCCAATATTTGATAGGGTCTTCCATGTCGGATGCATTCATGAGGCCAAGACGAACTGAAATTCGTAAACAACCTACCTTTACTATGGAGACAAGCACACACGATTTTTCACTTTTTAAAAACAGGAAGATACCAAGGTAAAAACAGGCAGGCTAGATTATGTGATGTTTGTGATACTCAACAAATCGAAGACGAGTTTCATTTTATTCTTCAATGTCCAAAATATTACAATTTACGAAAAAAATATATAAGCGAGTACTATTTCAAGTCTCCAAGTACATTTAAATTACTTCAGTTGTTGGGCTCTGATCACGTATCTACCTTGGTTGGTCTTGCCAAATATATTAAATGTGCTTTGTTGGTCCGAGATAACTGACTGTCAGATTGCACGAAAATCATCTAGTGTGTTTGGGAGACATGTTCTCTTGTGTGTTGGCGTGTGTTTGAGATTTATACTGTGCCTTAGATATGTGTGACGCTTGTTCACTTTTAAATCACTGTATTTTCAATTAGTATATAATTGGTGCATTTAATTTGTTGTGGAACTGTGGAACTGTGGAACACTTGACGAGGGGTTCCACCCCCCATTTTAGACTCCAAGGAGTCTGTCATCGTCGGATACCCACGGGTGATCGCGTCTTTTACTTATCACAAATAAAAGACGCGATCACCCGTGGGTATCCGACGATGGGAGTCTGTTTGTATTGTAATGTATTGTATGGATTGTTGTAAACTGATGGGCTGTATTGCCTAAGGTTAAATTTATGAATAAATAATATAAAAAGGAAAAACAAATGAGCGCAGTGTTAAAACCTCTTTCATGGGTGTAAATGATTAATATAGCTGTTTTCAGTGACCATATTAAAGACAACCTGGAACATTAATGCGCTCATATAAAAAACAGGGGGGAAAATGAGAGTATGAGAAATCGCGATGTAAACAACACATCCCTGGTATATTAATATAGGTAATGCCTCATTACAGTGTAACCATGGAAGTATAGAATTAATGAAATTAACTGAAATTAAAAAAAACAACAATGTTTAAAGGAACTGACGAGGCAATAATTTGTAGAAAATCTTTAATTTGATTCTTTTGCAAATTACGGGTGGGAGGGGGGGGGGGGAGGAGGGTTCGATTTTGGACGTTTAAACGTTTAATTAATTCTTTGCATGTTTAAAACGATATTCAATGTTCTAATTTATGCTGTAGCCCGTTTAAAAATCGAAGAAAATTGACAAACTTACATTGACAAATCGACAATTTTCAAGCTTTCAGAAACTATAAACTTAAGGTTTTTACAAAATCTATCAATTTCAACCTCTTCAGTTTTTGAAAATCGAATCAAATGCGTACACAGTATGACCGCACCCGAATAAAAGTGTATCGAATATTTTTAGTTTAATTGTTTTCGTTTATGTTAAGTGATTTTACAATGCTAGGTTAAGTCGAACTGTGTATATATAGTGACAGATTAATACTGGTTTTTGCAGGTTTTCACCAATAAAATTTTAATTAATGATAGCGCGTACTTTGTAAAAAAAGGGGATTCAGAATGCCCGAAATTACTGTACATATACTGTTAAGTTTATAAACCATAAGTTGTTTGTTTTTTTAGCTGATTGCATATTTGTCATAGGCTCCTATGTATTACATGTACTATGACGGCTTGATGCGATTTGACGCCGAGGTTTCTTACTTTTATCACCTACTATATAATACGTACATTTGTACGTTGATGGTAAAAGCGTGTTATTTTGAGGTTTTGTATTATACCTATGCGCACATTTAAACTAACAGAATGTGTATAAAATATACATGTTGTCTCAGCTATTAATGATTTACAATATCGTCCATATTGATCTTATAATTATATGCAATTTATAAAAATCGGAACAAGACTGCATTTTGCATAGTTATAATAGAAATATTTCAATTGATGTCAAACCATATTTTTACCCAAATAATACACATGCAACTGCAAATATCATGGTTATTACAATTTAAAATTAAAAAGAATTTTTTTTTCATGCATCGTATTATCTATAAAAATATCTTAGTCTATTAAGACATGTATTACAACAATAATCTCTTTAAAAACACGAATTATTTAAAAAGTTGCACAACAAGAACGCCAATGAGAAAAACCTGCGTGCTGGAACACAGATGAATTGGTCAGTGACACATACATGGACAAACAGACGACAAGCTGTCACGCGCGAAAAAAAAAAATGACCGACCAATATAAAATACATGTAGGCAATGTCAAACGCGGCCGTCAATCGTCACTCCAGGCCGTGATTCCGGTCCAAAGGTGCAGCAGGTCGCGTTTTGCTTTTAAGTTTTCGTGCTGCTCAAATTTTTTCTTTCCCTCTCTTTTCGAATTTTTTTCTCAGTCAAAACTAAGCGGATCCAAATATTGACTCTATCATGTCAATATATATAATGTGAGGGAATAATAATCACGAGAGATGTTCTTCTATAATTTGTGAGTGAAGCAGATTGAGTGAACTATGATTGTGATAAACAGACTTTTGACTTTTCTTTCTCCGATGGATCTCTTAATTCCAGTATTACTTTTTTCATTGGTAAGTATATTAATGAGAACTTATAAACTATTCTTTTATTGATTTTTGAATAACAATATGACAATTATACAATATAACACCAATATCAAACTCAACAAATGAAAATAATTTGTTTCTTAAAAGTTAAATATCAAGGAAAATATTATTATGAAAGAAACAGTCAGAATTCAGAAAGTCAAATCCAAAATCCTTGCAGAGTCAAACACAGCAAACATTTCCCTCATTTTCATTTATTTCATTTTATTTATTCTCATATTGTATAAAACAACATAGAGAAGATATACAATACATACATTATTAAACAAAAAGCAAGAGTGTATACTGTACACATCAACCTGGAGAGTTGCAGACTCTCTTATTAATAATATTGATTAACTTACATAAGTTATTAATAACAGCTAATTTATTACATGAAAATAATTCAAAAAATTTGAAAGCATTTGGTCGTCTAAAATACATTGATGGTAAATAAGCTTTTCTATATTCTTTCAATTCCGGACATATCATAATATAGTGATATTCGTCGCCAATGTTATTTTTACATAAATTACAAAATCTTTGATTTCTAGGTACATTGTTCCATCTGCCTGTCTCAATTGGCAGTTTATGGTTGCTTGTTCTAAATCTAACTAATGTAGTAATGTTATTCATATATTCAATAACGTATATGTCAGATTTAAAAGCTGCAAATATTTGATGATATCATTTCCACCCCCCCCCCCCCCAAAAAAAAAATCTCAATTAAAACAAATAACCACGCTGTGATTTTTATCATTTTATCAATTTACTTAAAATGATGCTGATACCCATTTTAAGTTATCTCCCCTTGCCATTTATGTCACGACAAAGGACATTTTTCTAATTCCTTTGCGCCGATATCCCTTATCTTTTTTAAACCGACGTCTTTTCTAATACATCACATTCTGACACACCTGAAATCGTGCTCCAGTCAGTTGTTCACTGTACAGAAATAGACCTTTGAGACGGTTTCGGCATTATACTAGCGTCCAACGGTCCTAGCGCCATTTTACGATGGAGGTGACAGATACCGAAGATTTATACAAGTTTACTGAAATTCTCCAGCCCATGGAGGGAAACGAATATATACTTAAATGCATATATAAAAAAATCATTTCTGGCTAGGAAAATCAAATATACATGAATGTCTAGATTTGTAAGCTCACTTGACAACGGAGCTTTAATTTCTTGGGATCGACAGATTCTGAAGACTAAATTTTTGTAGCTCGTTTATCGATACTGGCCGAATATCTTTTGAGAAGGTGAAATTTCATATTGTAAATTTTGAGTTTACTGGATGGGTGTAAATTTATACAAGATTACACCCACACCATTCAAAATCTACAGTATGCCAGAAACGAATAATAATCGATTTGCTACTTATTATATAAAAGATAAACGACACCATGAGATGGAGAATTTGTTATCTAATGTCAAGCTCTCTAGATTTAAAGAGCCCAATTGAAGAAAGAAAGTGAATATTGAATATATATTCCTGCAAATTACACGAAACTCCGGAAGATCAGAAAATAAATTCCAATGGCGATAAAATACATGTAATGACGAATATCTGAAAAACAGAACTGAGCTATGTATTTTCTAGAACAGTTCTTAAACTAAATATTTGAAACTAATATTTGTCACAACAGAGCTAGTCTACATGATGAATCTTTATAAAATATCAGAACCAAGTAAATTGAACGGATCTCACGCGTTAAAACATTAAAAGAATACGTTCACCAATTAAACGCAGTGGTTTTAAACTACATGTACTTCAGTATTATATATCGCCATTAACCGTGAAATACCTATGCATATAATCGATAAACTCTTGAGTTGTTCACCCCTTAGATGTGTATGTTATGTAATGAAGCCTAAACCTGCCACATATAAATTATAATCAATCCCGAGCTACAAAGAAAATAATTCTCCTAATCATAAACATATCGCGTATACCTGTTTGTCTTTATCACGGCACAATGTTATCGTAATTACGACATGACTAACGGCGCCTAGATCTAAATCATTGTAACTATGGGCCATGTCTATCATTATTGTGGCAATATTCCGTTTTCGTAGTAGCACATGGAAATAAGCAATACATAAGTTCTTAATTGGTAACACAATAATATTGTATTTACATATCAGATCATTTTTGTCTTTATTACATGTAAATATAGCATTATCCTTAATTTTGCCAATTTTACCAAACGAAACAGACAAAACTTCTCATGTTAGGCTGTACACATAGCTGCTGCGAACTCTTCGTTAATTATGCAAATGCCAAGTACTAGTTTCTTTCGTCAGAACACTAGAGTTCTGGAATTGAAGAAAGAAGTGATAACTTTGATTGATGACGAAAACACGCATGCATGTCCATTTTAAACACAACAGGCCATTGGGCTTCGGCTTGTAAAACATTCCGACTCCTCGAGGCTAAAATTGCAATTATATGACCCGTGCTAGTTGACTAACCGACAAAAGCTGCATTTGTTTCATGACAACAACAATTACTATATCTGTCATGACCTTTGCAAAACAAGCCTGGCTACATGCCCCACAAACCACTGGTGGTTTATTTAAGAACTTGTGTGATAAACTGCTACTTGCACGCATGCAACCGCAAAACTCCAGCTTTGAGAATTAATAAGGTTGCCTATTTATTCGGCCTCATTGCAGCTCATCGGTCAAATTGCTGTCAGAGCATTTATATGCAACAGTGGGTATAAATAAAATTATTATAGCTCCGAAAGCTTGCTTTGAATATTGATTAGGATCACCCGTGGATATTTTTACTTTGAGGATTTTCGAAATGTTATTATCTTGTTTGGAAACAAGTTGATCTTAGATATTCCAAATACGGGAACTAAATATCATTAGTTGCGTGAACTCCTTTTCATGTACATATATGAACTTGAATTAGACCATGGTAAAAATATGGAATATACAGCTAGACACATATCATAAAACCAATTAGTTAAATCGTTGAAGTTCTTTTGACGAATTAAAAACGGAAACTCAAATTTGCATTAAAATGTTTCAAGTATTGAAATTATCCACGAGCAAAAACTCGATATCATATTTAAAATTTATAGCTTAATTAAATACTGGATTTTATAAAGAAATATTAGATATATATTAGTATTTTTATTATTTAGTTTCTAATCCGACGTGGATTAAATAATCCACCTAATTCGCCCATCCTCTATAAAAAGATACAAATTTGTATTACTATCATTACATGCAAGATAAAATCCAACAAGTACAATGCATTACGACCCTTGAGTTAGGCACGATCACCGTCGCTGTGGGCGATATTCAGCGGATAAGACTTACAATAGTATGCAAGACCATGCATTGACTATATCACAAAGACAATTCCACTCCTTAAGACGGTTGAATGGTCCTGGCCTTTTCATATAACTACATTTTGAAGACGAACAACTCTGAATGAAGATGAATCCTAAAGCTAAAATATTTGGATAACGTATTTTCTTAACAAAATTAAAGTTTAGGGCCTACAATATCATATATTATCTTATATTCGGTTGTGCACTCATAGCTATGCATAAAGGTTTAAGAAGACTGGGTGGTCATGAATGACCATTTTTTTTTAGACTTTATACATCTTTTTTTTAAAAAGAGCTTTGTATGAGATTGATTTTAAATTTTAATGTTAAAATAAATGAAAGAAATGTTTTTAACTTAATAATGGTTAATTCCCGAACAAATAATCTTTAAAACTATGAGGAATGGATCTGATAGTTTACTTCTTGACCACTGAGCCTCGATCTCAAAAGTCATATAGATAGTTCATAAAATATGTCTATTTTTGTGATTAAAATTTTAAAAAGATATTTTTAAACACATACGCTTAAAAAGCACTACCATTTGTACATATTATGTGAAAGTTAAGGGTGCTGAGTGAGACACGAGTTTTCAAACAGAGCTAGCTCTCCTGATAAGTTTGGATACTGTCATTATCTTGATATCCATCCTCAGCAACTTACACCCATATGTTAAAATTTCATAGTGTAAAGAAAAAAACCCAACAAATATCTTATACTTGAATTTGACCATTTTTCCATATCTTTATACAGCACTCTTAATCTAAATAAGCTTGTATAGTCTCCAAAAGGCCATGGTCGTATATAGTCCTCTTAACGTATATAGAGCTACTAGACGGAATCTGTCACTAACGATAAGGCTATAGTCCTCCCCTGTCCCTGGCATTTGCGCCATTGTAGACTATCAGATATACGCAGTCTAAGGGTTGATTTATAACCACTGTCGTTGTAATACAGATCCCAATAAATGACTTCTCACCGTAAGTGTCGTTTTTATGCGAAACAAAAGACCTACATTGTTTTTCTTTCGTAATGTTCGTGTAAAATAAATCGTCACTATCATACGTACAATATGAAGGAATTTCTTCCCATTTCGTGCGATAGTTTATAGGGAAATACGTATCAGCCGACACAGATCGATAAATCGATCAGTTTTTTATGCTATACTATAAAAGATATTCTGTAATGATTGACAATAGACAAGGAATTTTGATAATGGGTTTGCAAAGGTTCAGGCTTAGGACAAATATAAAGCCATCATATATTCATATACTCTATTTTTCCCCCTAAAAACGAAACATGCCGTTACCTTTAGAATATTGTCTTTTGAATTTGCAGAGAATAAAAGTAATAAAAGTAAACTATTGGCGTCAGAAGGTTAGAATGATACTCTATGCATTAACACGAATATGATTTTCCTTTATAAAACTCCTTTGACATAAAAATTAAAGGTAGACATGCTTTTGATCATAAAGGTAGGAAGTTTTATACAAAATAATTCTTCGTGAACAAAAAAAATTTCTACATGCATACCCCATAATGTTTTGATACTTTTAGTATTTCAACTTTATTGATAAAACAATTCAATATTTTATGATATAGACATGTTTAAAAACACGCCATTTTCCATTAGTTTATACTGTTAAGCTATATTGAGGCAAATCACATACTGTATTTTATGCATGCAATCTCTGTAATAGTATGTAGTTATACAATTGAAGACACAATATCTATCTATACTTATAAATGAAGACTTTTTGCCAATTAACTAGGAAATGCCAGCACCAGCGTGACTGCTTACACCTTTGGTATTTCAACACGTGTTATGTGATGTCTGTAAGCTATAGCTGAATTATACTATGCAATTATTGTCAAATTAAATCTGACGAGAGAATGGAACAGAATGATGTAACCAAGAACGCGGTTTGACTAATTAACGTTATTACGAAAAGTGTAGGACGGTTTCACCATGTTGCGCGAGCAAATATTCATACTTTGGATGGGGCATCTTTAATTAATGCAAAAAGTTAATTAATAAAATGGAACAGTTTGATGCGATTTCAGTTTTGATCGAAAGAATTTATTTTCCACAACGGGGTGCCCAGGAACGCGGTTTGACTAATTTTACACCATGGCAGAAAGTGTAGGGCAGATGCTTTGCATATGAAAACTTTGGTTATAAATGCAAATTGATATGCATGCATAAGCGTTTTTTGATTTCACACATTTTTACACCACGACAAATTGGTAGTAAACCACAGACATTAGTTTGTAAACATAGTGTTCTAAGTCTATATGTATAAATGATGTATGAAGTTAAATGGGGAAGGGGGGTACCACCCTCGCTATTTTTATTTCAATAATTTTCAGTTTTATTCAAATCCTTGTATATGAAATTCTTATTTGGGACGGTGATAAAAATTGAAATGAAATGACCTCAAGAACAAATTTTAGAGATATAACGTCCTATAAATACCCACTCACTGGTTTGAAAAAATCATTGTTATCATATTCTACGAAGTTGCAACAAATAGAATTAAGGCCATGTATGAATTATCCGATTTAGTTTAGATTTTTCATTCCTAAGCTAAATATACAGCTATGCAGTTTTTTTTCCTTCATATTTTGATTTTAAAGAATAGGTTAATCTTGAAAACAATTAAGAAAAAAAATTCCGACACAGTGTAGACGAAAATGAACAACAAATATGGTTTAAAATTTTAGCTTTTCATTAATGTGTAGGGTGTTAATTCCCGCGCATTTGCAGGATACCATCTTGTCATTTAATAATGAAAATTATAATAATAAAATTTTAAATAAACATTCTAGGTAAAAAATGCTAGCAGTTATGAAGTTGTGATTTAATATCAGTATAAAATTGAATAAAAAAAAAGATAAGTACATTTATGACCGGTATCTAATTGATAACAAAATTCAAAATATTAGGAATATTTCAAAAGAATATCTACATAAAGATGTAAATCACTTCAAACCAAAAGACGAATATCTTACATATTCTTACGCATATCCATCTACATAATCATAACATGCATACATATTACATATACAAATACTTATATTAGAAATCGATAAAAAAGAATTATTGAGGAAACCAGCAACATTTTCTGATTTTTACAGGTATCATCGCCATTTTTCGTCGAAGCGTTGCATGCACCAATCAACACGACGAGGACGTTTACAGCACAGCCACCTCCAAGTTTTCAAAAACAGGCTAATTTAGGTGTTAAAAGTGCAAAGGTGTTTAGTTTTTCTGGAAATTCTAATGCCGGGGTAGCGCCACCTCTGCCACCTTTACCACCTCAACCAAAAGCAAAACCCTGGGACGTAAGGAATTCCTACCAAATTCCACAACAGGGGATATTTCCTCCCATCCAGCAACGCAAACCAAATGTACCTCCATCATTTCAAAGAAACAATCAACCGAACCAGTTGATGCCACAAACATTTAACAGAAATCAACTATTACGGGCCGGTAGCTCCGGATTCCCTGCAAAACAACAACCTTTTATAGTGACTACCCCAATTCCAACCCCAAGCCCAGATACCCTCGGTGGATCACAAGTGCGCTTTAACTTTAAAGCAGCGAAAGCCAGACAAGCCCAACTTGCTCGTATGCGCACTACTTCTCCGAAACCTTCCCCACCTGCAAAAAAGAAGATAAATACTTCTTCGTTTAATCGTTTTGACAGATTCAATCGCTTTAAAAAACCTCGCAACAAACAAAAATTTAAGAAACCAACGACACCAAAACCAGAAAAGAAATACGTCTCTGGAAACGGAGTTCAGTACACCGATTTGTCAAAAATAGCAAAAGACGGAAGTTACATGGGAAATCAAGATCCTTTATATGTTTATTCAACAACCACTGCTCCACCACCAACGTATCCACCAACTCAGCCTCCTTATCAACGACCTTACAGAAATAATTATCAAAATAATTACTATCAAACTACAACATACGGGTATCAGTATTATCAGACGACCAATAACTATAACTACGACCCATACTACCAAGGTCAATATCAAAACAACAATGCTCCATATCAAGGAAATAATCAACAATATCAAGGACCAAATAATCAACAGTATCAAGGTAATTATCAAGGGTATGCCACTACAACTCCTTATTATCAAGATCAAGGATACCAAAATCAAGGGCAATATAACCAAGGTTATCAAAATCAGGAGGGATATCAGTACACAACCCCGCCATATTATCCTCCTGCGCAACCAAACAACCAGGCCTATCAAAACAACTACGGCCCATCAGCAGGTACACAGCAAGGCGGAAACTATCCCCAGAACTATTTTGGAAATCAGACTAACTCTAATTATAATTATCCTGGACAAGACCCAAATGCCCAGTATAAACCTCAGCCACAAGGACCAGTACAAAATACTCAATACCAACCCCCACCAGCGAACCAAGGCCCACCCAGTAATCAAGGAACAAATACCCAGTATCAACCACCTCCAGGAAATCAAGGTTCAAACGCACCATATCAACCTCCGCCAGGAAATCAAGGATCGAATACACAATATCAACCACCACCAGCGAATCCAGCACCAAATGCACAATATCAACCCCCATCCGCAAATCTAGCACCAAATACACCATATCAACCTCCTCCAGGAAATCAAGGTTCAAATGCACCATATCAACCTCCGCCAGGAAATCAAGGATCGAATACACAATATCAACCACCACCAGCGAATCCAGCACCAAATGCACAATATCAACCCCCATCCGCAAATCTAGCACCAAATACACCATATCAACCTCCTCCAGGAAATCAAGGTTCAAATGCACCATATCAACCCCCTCCAGGTAATCAAGGACCGAATACTCAATATCAACCACCACCAGCCAATCAGGGACCCAATGCACAATATCAGCCACCACCGGGTAATCAAATACCACCAATGAATCAAGGACCCAATAACCAGTATGCACCACCACCAGGAATTCAAGGACCGAATACCCAATCTCTTCCTCCAACAGGTATTCAAGCACCAATTAATCAAGGACCACCCGTTAATCCTGGAGCGAATGGACAATATCAACCACCGCCGGGTAGTCAAGGGGTAAATGGTCAATACCAACCCCCACCAGGAGCCCAAGGTCCAAATACACAATATCGACCACCATCAGGAGCTCAGGGGCCTCCACCTGTTCAAGGCCAATCTTACCAGCCAGCACAACCTGCACAACCATACCCGCCACAAGGAAATCCTCCTTATCAAACAAACCTCGACCAAGGAGCTCAACAACCACAAAACATTTCATCAAACGCTCCTTATCAATATCAACCGGGACAAGGATATAATGACAATTACATTCCACCCAAGAGTGGGGGAGCTGGATCATCTCCTGAACAAAGCTGGGTTAGAATTGATAACATCATGACCACAGTTAAACCCCCGAGTAACGAACGATGGGTTCAAGTAGGATCAATCAAACCAACTTGGACTACCCAGTCAACTATCACAGTGAATCAAAATAAAAAAGTGCAAGACACCACAACGAGAGCACCACCAGATGTAGCAGGTTGGAGTAAGTATAGTAGATTAAAACATTTATACTACACTCATAACTGTGATGTGATTGCTGTTGTAAACTGCTCCCACCATAGAAAATGTTAACATTGTTCTAAAAATACTCAAACATGAAAATATAACCAGAGTCCCACTTCAACAAAACGGAGTTAAGAAATACTATGTATAATAGCTATGTTTATCATTTTTTCGGGAAAAGTTTTAGACAACAGTCATTTTTTCAAAGGATTTATAGATGCTTTCAGTAATCATGTTGCATGACTATAGACCTATTTATTCATTCAGAGTTGCTAAATTTTGCATCTAGTGCTTTATTTTATAGTGCCTATGATTTTATTTATACGAATCATTTGTTTCAGGTGACCCTGCCCCTAATCCTAATGACATAAATCTCGAAATAATTGGAGACACTTTGATAGATACCCCCATTGAAATCACAAAATCTTTAGACATTAATATGACATCCGAAACTTCCGCTAACACTGGGTCAGATAAGCCCTTGAGGGGGGACATTCAAATAGGTAACTCCAAGGATCAAATCTCTATCAATGTTAAAGATAAATTAGTTACAACTAAAACTAAAGAAACTAAAAATAAAGTTCCACAATCTGATGCAAATAATAAAAGCAAAATTAATAAAGATGCCGTTAAGAAATCAGCCATTAAAACTAATAAACTTGTTCCAGAGAAGGCAGTCAAAGGCAATGTTACCACTGATGGAAAATCCAATGTATCTAGTTTGGAATCTAATGCCAAATTGAAAACGGATAAAAACATGTCAAAGGATCCTCCAAAGCCCAAGACAACTACCACCTCTACGACCACTACGTCAACAACAACAACTCCTAAGCCAACAACAACGACACCAAAACCAACAACGACGACACCAAAACCAACAACGACGACACCAAAACCAACAACAACGACACCAAAGCCAACAACAACCACAAAGAAACCGACAACAACCACAAAGAAACCAACAACAACCACACCAAAACCAACAACACCAAAGCCAACGACGACTACACCAAAGCCAACGACGACTACACCAAAGCCAACAACAACGACCACACCAAAGCCAACAACAAAGAAACCTACAACCACAACTACAACAACAACAAAGGCGCCATCAACAACAACAACAAGAACGAAACGCCCCAAAGTATCTTCCATGCACTATAAAATTGAAAACCAAGCTAGTTCACAGCAGATCAAGGAAACTAAACCTCACGTTAGCGTCGATGTCAAAGAAAAGATTACAAAACAAAGCTCCACTAGTGTTAAAATTGATACTTCTAGAATGCCAAATTCTGAAAACCATACCAACAGAATTCTAGCAGGTAAGGAATCAGTTTCAAAGACTGATATATTCGATCATACTAAAACTATGGATTCTAAAACTCTATTGAAATCTAAAACAAATAAATCCAAGCACAAAAACAACATAACTCTTAAAAATTCGAAAATTGCAATATCCACTGACAGCAAAAAATTAAAAAATAAAGTATTATTGCCGCCTGAGAAACGCAAAACATTCGATTTAAATGATAAACAAACCAATGAGAAGAACCCTAGCAAAAGTTCTAGAAATATAAATAGGTTAAGTAAATTAAGTACTTCTAATATAAATAACCTTTCAAATACGTCGTATCAAGTAGAAATGAAGTCGTTGAATTATGAAAATAATGCTAAAATTAAAACGGGAGGCCTAAACGTTGATAAAACTGTATCATCAGATATTTCGATGAACAATAATCAGGAAACCAGTAAACAAATGACCAGGGATAAAGATGTTGTGTCAATGGATGCGGAATTAGTTCGTAGTTTTGTCAAATTAATAGAACATTTTACAGCTTTAACACAACCAGTTTTATCGGCACGACACCCAACAACCCACATTATCGGTCCTCAAAACATTTCAAATACTTCTTTTGATGGAGGATCTTTTGATAGAGGAACACTTATGAAGACTAAAATTGAAAGCTCTGATAAAACAACTATTTTGAAGGAAAGTAAAAAAGGTACAAAAACAAAAGAAGGGAGCAGAAGACTCCCACCAACCGAATTTATCAAGGAACTGAAGAGTGGACCAAGAACAACACCAACAAATATCCAGATAATAAGGTTATCAAAGATAGAGAGAGAGGCTCAGAAAAACTATGCTCAACGGTTAGAGAAATCAAGAATGAACATGCTGCGAAAGCAATATCAAAGAGATTTTAAAAATAAATTGAATAATGTGAAACAAGACCATTTAAATCTTGATTCCTCTACATTATTGACATCGC
The DNA here is from genome assembly GCF_963853765.1 of Magallana gigas. Taxonomy (NCBI): domain Eukaryota; kingdom Metazoa; phylum Mollusca; class Bivalvia; order Ostreida; family Ostreidae; genus Magallana; species Magallana gigas. The sequence goes on from NC_088854.1 coordinate 39,085,758, forward strand.
AACTTGATTTATCCAAGGAGCCAAGGATTGAAACAAAAGGTGCAATAGAAAAGTTGCAGTTAAATGTTAAAAGCTCTTCGTTGCCAGAAAGTCTTCTAGAGAACGTAATGCCATTGCCAGAAATCAGTACCCCGCCACCTGTTCCATTGGACTTGGATTTATTGAATACCCATTTTGATACATCAGGTATATCCCAACATAATAATCTAGTATATCCAATTGAAATGAGAGAAGCTTTTGAAGCCCAAGTTGCTCGTCATTTACCATCAACAACACCAGACATGTTTGCAGCGTTTGACGAGACCAGTCTCCTTAGAAGTAATGATATGTTCCACGTACAAAAACCACCAGTAACTATAGACAATAAGTTTTTACTTAACAGAAATGATCGATTTGATTTTAACTCAAATCTACAACCAGCTTTTCAGCATATTGATACGACTCACACAGAGACAATATTTACTTTAGATGGAAAACCATTGAGAACGAAAACAAAATCGAAACATTCTTTTAATTCAAAGCCAATCGATCCCAGAAAAAGAAATAAATTTCTGCACGACAAAAGAGTAATGGAAGCATCAAGACAACTTTTACAGGCAGAGAAAAGGTTTGGAAACATCCACAACTCAAACACGAGAGAAAGGAATGAAGTAAATGGACTTCAACAAAATATTTTAGCAACTTTGCCACCAACATTTGAAAAAGCAAGCAATAACTTTTTAACAATGGCAAGGAATGTACCAATGCAGACATCTCGCCAACAAAAAATATCAGTTAGAGAAAAACAAAGGACCTACGATGTTCCTCGAGGTAATTTTCAGGTTGACACTCAAAGTCAAAACATCAAATTGCCACATGAACTGATAATTAATAGTGGAAGAAAAAGAAGGATTGAAATACCAGATAAGGTATTAAATGAAAGACGTGAATTCAAAGCTACAGACAATCCACAAAACTTGTTCCAATGGCAGCAACCTAAGGAAATTAAGCATTTGAATACCGAAAGAGGTACAAGACGTCAAAATATCATTTCACCTCCAGTATCAAATATATATCAAGGCAATGGACAAGGCTCACAGGCGATATCTTTGAATACGTTTAATTCTGAACAAGTTATACCCGATGTTCATCGTGGTTTATCATATACAGTGAATAATGAAGTACAACACATTGGAGAAAAAATGAACGTCCCTGAATTAATGTCTCCAGTACTGACACACACTGAAACAAAAACATATAATAGTCATCTTAATAATTTCGGCAATCAGGAACAAACAACAACATTCTCTGAGGCAGATTTATTGGAATATCTTCAGTCAGGATTTGGTCCCTCAGTTGCTCAGAGTGACAAAGACGGTCTACCAGTTCCAAAAAATAAGAAAAACACTATAGTTTTCAACACAACACCAGACCGGGTACAAACTGAGAATCAAAATACTGGATACGATATATATAAAGTAGAACCACAAGTCAACGATTATGCATTGTTTGATAATATGTACGAAGGTAATTTTGTGAGACAAAAGGAAAATACTTTAGCTGATGAGATTCATAGAACAAAAACCATCAATAACAAATTGATAACAAAATCAACACAAGAACCTAAAAATAAAGCATGGTCATCAACAGAAACATCAAACAGTGACACGAATTTTATGGAGAAGGATAATAAAGTGTCCAATAAGATAACTTCAAATAGACAAAATACTAAAATATTCGGGAATGTCAGGAGGAGAAAAAATAATATGGGCAATAATAAAGGTTCGCAGCTGGTACCAACAACTCCACGAACTTCAAAGAAAATCAACAATCGCTTTGTAGTGGGAATCACAGAAGAAAAAGCCGATAAAGGACGAATGTTAACCTCGGAATATGTAGAACAATCTAACACTATAACAAAAAACCAAGCATTGAACGACAGGACATCAACACAACAGTCGGATAAGAACTCTAGAAGGAAAATAATAATAAAACATGACAACAGACCAGTGATACTCAGGAAAACACTAGTTAAGAAAATTAAATACGTTAAAAGAAAAGAAAATCTACAAAACCAAATTGACTATGTTACTCAAACACCAGAGATAACTACAACTACCAAATCGCCAACAATAAATAAGGCAGATATCAAACTGCCCTCGGTTACACAATCACCGTTGGAAATAATTAAGGAAGCCAAAAAACCATCGACTTCTTTGCTGAAAAAATTTCAACAAATGAAATATTTGATAAATCTAATTGAAGTAGCCGAAAAAGAGAAGCTTAAACAAAATGATGAGACAACTGTCAACAAAGTGAAAAGCGAGAAAAAAATGAAGCATACAGAATTAGACAATGAAAACGGTAAGGCGAAAAAGATATCGATGGATCAGGAAAAATCAAAATTCAGCACCAAAGTAATCGTAACTAGAGGTAACCAGAAAGATAGAAAGATAACATCACATGTAACAGGATTGCATGCAACCACAGCTCCAGACTATAAGCAACCACAGAACAAAACAACGGTGGATAACAAAACTGTTTTAAAAGGATTACAAACAAATGTGGAAATGAAAAACAAAACAATGACTGAAAAAGTTTTTTCTAAGAAAAAGAAATATGAAATAAAATCATATACGATATCTACACCTGCATTTGGTACTAGTCGGGAGACCAGAACATTTTTGTCGAATCAGAAATCAGTCCCAATATTCCACCTTCCCAGAAAAACAAAACTGCAAATAAAGAAACCACAAAGCCAGACAACAGTTAAAGTAGATTTACAAACAGAAAAATCGAAACAACATACCAGAAAGTCAATAAATACCGAAAACGCAACACTACATGATAGCAATTTGACAAAGACAAGTAAAAATTCAAAAGAAAATGAAAAGAAACCAACAAAACAAAGTTCATTTACAAAAATCAACAGTATGGAGAGGACAAACAGTACTTCAAAAGGAAAGAGACATAAAAAAGCAAAAAATGTTTCTTTAACTGAAATCATCAATATGAAGGAGACAAGAAATACTTTAAAAGAAACTAAAAAGATTAAACCAAAACAGGTTTCTTTTACAACGATCAGCAATATAAAGGAGACAAACTTTAATTTTAAAGAAAAGAAATATGAACAAGCAAAAAATGTTTCTTTAACAAAAGTCAACAATTTGAAGACAAGTGATACTTCAAAAGAAACTAAAATGATTAAACCAAAAACAGTTTCTTTTACAAAGATTAGCAATATGAAAGGGACAAATAATAATTTAAAAGAAAAAAAACATCGAAAAACAAAAAATGCTTCTGTAACAAAAGCCAACAATATGAAGACAAGTAATGCTACAAATGAAAATAAAAATTTTCAATCAAAAGAAGTTTTATTTACAAAGGTTACAAATATGAAGAGGACAAGCGATACTTCAAAAGATAAAAAGATAAAAAGAAAACAAAATTCTTTAATAAAGTTGAATATCAACGAAGCATCAACCATCAAAAGTTTACAACCAACAACGTCACAGAATGCTATGGACAAAGATTCAAATTTCGCGACGAAAGAGGGAATGGAGGAAATAAAAGGAAAACAACATAAAACAATAAAATGGCAAGCAAACACTCCAAAACTAAGCAACATTGGCCGGATATCAGGAAAACTCGAGAAACAAAAAGTGTTTTCAATTAAAAAGAAGACAGCGAAGAAGACAATAAACAAATCCGATTTTAAACTGTCAAAAAATGTTAAAACCAACATTTCAGAAAAGAATTCAGGAAAATTGATAACAAAAGCGAAGAATTCTATGATATCTTCTGGAGAAAGAAAGCGACACGTTACAGTCGGGAAGACCAGAAGCCAGAATAACAATCTTGCATCAAAGTCAATAATCACAGAAGGAAGAATGGCAAATAAAACTGAACCTCTCAATCCGCTAAATGGATCAAAACAAGTATCAAGCATGCGCATACAGAAAAGGCCACCAAATATTCCCAGAAAAAAGGCGACAACCGCACAGTTGATAAGAAAAATGGGACTCACTTTGTCAAAAACGAATCGTCCAAAACAAGCGTTGACGCAAGGAAAAACATTGTCCATTGACAATATCAAACTCACAAAAGCCCGCCAACAAGACAACAAAATTGTATCCGTATCAAACAATAAGATTAAAGATAACTCAAATAGTCGCACCATTTTAAAACCAAAACGTAAAAATAAACAGAATTTGAACACATTAGACAAAACGGTATCAATCAAAACAGCCAGAAATCAACCTGAAATAAAATCTGATATAAAACAAGACGCAACCTTTACAAATAAAATGACACGCCAAACTATTATCTCCCCTTTTTCAACAAATAAATTTAGCGTAAGGACAATAAAAAATAAAGATAGTTTTATATCATTTAGTCCTGTTTCGAAAACAGTTTCAATTAAAAGTAATAATTATAACTCAGTGAAAAAATCAAACCATCCTAAAACAAAAATAGGAAATGAAATAAAAGGATCTGTTAAAGTCTCTCAGTATAAAAATAAGCATAGAATAGTAGAAACTCCTTCATCAGTATCATTGCCAAACAAAACTATCAAAGTGCAAAACCCCATAGTAAAAAAACCAAAATACCAAAGCAGTGCTAGAAGATCTCAGAGAAATGAAACAGTAATCATGACATCAAACTCGCAGAAAGACAAAATGGCAACAAAATTCAGACGTACAGGTCCTATTCGTAATTTGACAACCGAAGAGAATCAACTACTTCTAACTCAGAACAATTCTCTTATGAATTCAGTGGAGCCATCGAACAGACACATTCTTGTAAAGATATTACAGTTCCTCTATAGCAACTCATCTGACCCAACCTCCCTAGAAACTATCAAACAAGAAATTCTGTCTACGACGTCTAAGGACCAACAAATCATCATTTTTGACATCCTTGCGGCTTACCTCGGAGGCACTCCTCCAGATAATTCCTATCTTGTAGGTAATCTGTACACCTTGTAGATCCCGGTCACTTTTACCTGATCCCGTACGAAGGTAGTAAATGTCCTTTAGTAAACAGCTGTACGTGTTTTATCCTTTGTGATCGTCCTGGTGTTTTTCACACAATGTAGAATTTCTCAGATTGTTTTTATGTTTCCCGCTTTTAGTAGCACACCTTTAGTTATGCTTTAAAGTAGACAGGTCCTTTTATGTTCTATTTATGCAGTTATGTTGCACAATTTATTGTGATTTGCATAGTAGTCACCACTTTCCCTTGATGTACAATTGTTAATGTATTAGTTTTGGTTAAAAATACTGAAATAATATAGATGATGAAATATCTATAATCTTAAAAAATGATACACAGTAATTATTTAACACAAGAGTAAATACGTAAATTTAAAACTTGATAATTCTAGATAAAAGAATAACATTGTGTCAAACAATATAAGAAATTTGAAAATTTAAATCTTTTTGGTGGAGGTAACAATGCAACTAATTCTCCTTAAAGTAACAGAACTGGTATAGTGCATGTCATTTTTTCGTGTTTTATTAAAGCACTTAAGTATTCTTTTAAGACATGAATAACAATGTTTCCGTTTATATGAAAAAGAAAACTCGTAAGATAAATCGTATATCTATTTTGAATTCATGCAACTTACTTTACACAGTCAATCTATTTATTTTCCCCACATGTCTTTTTTTAAGCAAAAAATAACCAAAGCCGAGTCCAAACGAGCGCGCAGAGAGGTGTTTACGTTCAACAGAAGCCCGTCCTCAAGGATTCACACCGCTATGGCCCCCCGCGACAAGACTACAGAGAACCACAGTATGACGTCCAAGCGGCAGCAGTAGACTCTCATAGGATGAACAACATTGGTACAACTGTTTTCCCACCCGACTTGACAACTCTCCCAACTTATCCTACCACCAAATCTTTCTGGGACAGTCTTTTTAGTTTTACACCGACAACGCCGTACCCAGGCAACAAACCTGGTTCTTGTCCTACTGCATTTGCTTTGATGTTTGACTGTCATAATGTCTGTAGCCACGATAGTCATTGCTATGGTCGCCAAAAATGCTGCCATGGGGGCAGAGGAACGGGTTGTTGTGCTCGGCCTGAGACTATGGATGTGGGATTTAACAACTTATTGATGCCATATATGATGGCTGAAGGTCAAGGACAAGGGCAAGGGGGACAAAACAACAGATTTTTCGGTGAAATACTGAAAAAGAAATAATTTATGAAAATTGTGGAAGTTTTATTTCTTTAATGTGTGATGTTTTGTATTTTAACTTTATTTAAGTTAGATTAATAACTTCATATCGTTTTTATCTGTATTAGTTATGCTTAACAAATATTCTTTTTATAAGATATACCATTCAGTTAATTTCAGTTTACTGATAAACTCTATGACGTATTTTAATTTCACTTTTTGAATTTTAGCAATAAATTAATCAGTCTGATTTCATGTTATCATCTACAAAAAAATCTTTTCTGATAGATTTATGTATTTGCTAACAGAGCCTTCTCAAACTTTTTTAACAAAGACGAATGTATAGATTAATATTTAATGGTACATGTATATCTTTAAGATAATTTAAGCCACGCTTTTTTATTTTATATTCAAATGAATGATTACAAGTATGCATAATAAATCTACTTGGTACAGTACATGTAAAAGCAACCCACAAAACACAACAAACAATTACATAAATATTTATTAAATGACTCGAATTTTAATTTTAATGAACAGTATGTTTTTCTGGATTGTGCATCACTGTGTTTTCATTAAACTATATTTGTAAAAAAAAATCAAACGTGTTTTTTCTGTTGGGAATATTGTATCTTATATGATAATAACAAGTCGACATTATTTAGCATTTCGATAAATATCATAATTATGCTAATGACTCAATGTAAACTGTAATTTGGACTTATGACAAGCCTAGGCCTGTTGAATGATTGGTATATGTGCAGTTAGATTTACTAAGAACAGACCAGACTAACACTTTCGTGTATTGAGTATAATTACCGGTTATTTTGGATACACAGCAAATATTCAATCCTAATAAGTAGAAGAAATTCTTTCTTTATTCACGTTTTTCTCTATGTTAAAATTATCACGTAACGCTTTTCAAAAGAGTCGCAACACACACTAAAATCTAGTAAAATTTCAAAGAAACGCGCATTAATGCTTATTACATGTATATTGATATTTTATTACGATAATGCATTTTACGAAGGTTTTGAAACAAAAATAGTATAAAAATGTAAGAAAAAGGAAATGTCTTGACCTCCTTAAAACACGAATATGAAAGATCCCAAACAATCGTTTATCACAATGTAAAATAAGACCATACCATATAATAATATCAAATTATGTACATGTATGCATGCACCCGTGTGTAAAATAACAAATAGAAACCATAATATTGTTATTCAACACGTTTATTGAAATTCCACTCTCTTTTCTCTGCTGTAGCAATGGGTACACTTCTATCGAATCAGGTTGTAAGTCATTTTTACACTTTAGGCGTCATTGTAAATGAATTTAAAAGAGCGTGTGAACTTTATTTTGATAAAAAAAACATAAAACATGTTTCTGATGGTAATGGTATGATAAACCGGTGCACGTTAAATGTAGTTTGTAAATGAATTTCGCTTTACATTTTTAACATTGTACACATATATCTTGAAACAACTATATTCACATTTTAATTTATGAGATATTTAAATCGATGCCACAATTAACATGTTTTATTTGGAAATAAGATAAGTTTCATATCGATAAAATTATAAAATATAGAATTTAAACGAGAAATGAAAGTACTTTGCTGGTGTCTCTGTAAAATTATGTGGGTTTGACATTTACGATCACTAGAAATAAGTTCACTCGTGATATTTTATGATATGACCTTGTACTTTGAAGATACTTACCTGGAGCGATAAGTCCACTACACATTATGTATACACTGCAAATTCTACTAATTATCTCGATTCAATGGATTTTCTCACAAAGTAAGTACACATTTAACATATCATCATAAAACGCGACATTGGATCAATCGGAAATTGGAAATAGAATATTTTGTCTTTTGGAAATCATGATATGATTTTGGAATGTGATAGAGTGTATTATAGCGGCATGTCATGTGATATAAATTGATTTTGTTCTGTTCCTGGCTAAAAATATCTGTCTTAGACCACATGAGAAACCCTATTATTGTTTCGATGACCTCAGCCATAGGTATCTGTAACTACATATATAACCCGACATTATACTCAAATAACTACTACTCATTTCTATTTCACAACGAGATGAAAATTATAAGAATTTGTGAAACTACCGTTTCTTCGACCGTCCTAAGGAATCCTTTTATCGGCATTTGTACAATATCTTTAGGAGATTTCGTAATTGAAAAAAACAACAACAACAACACATGAAAATCATTATACAAGAGTTTGATTGCAAAGAGTATGTTCGAAATCGCTTCCATTTATCAATATTAAAATGATATTCATCATAAAAGATAGATATATTGTTTAGGAAAATAATAAAAATGTAAAGCAAATGTATGTTTCGACCTATGATTTTTCACAAAATGGCGCTCATTATCTATTTCATAGGCACATGTCAGAGCACATATTGTTTTCATTTTTACAGACTATGTAATTCTTTTTTAAAATGGTAGTTATTAAAGCATGTATAACGTTAAAAGACTCAGAGCTTGAAATGATGATATCGTTTTATATTATGTAAATGTAACACCTCTGGTTTTTACACCTACTTCATGGCTAACCGTTCTAGCTATGTTAACTATGATGGTGTATAACCACCAAAAATTCTAGTTTTCTTGACCTTAGATACATATATACAAACCTAAGTGATCTCCACTATTTAATCAATAATTCATCCTGACTTCTTACTATACAAGTAATCCTTTGTTACATGTATGTGATATTTATCTATAGGTCGAATACAATGTCCATACTGTAATGTTCAATCTTGCTCTACGAAACAATGCCATGCCTGTGCATACCACAACGGGGACATAAGTCACGTCGAATGTAAGGTAATATTCGGTAACATGCATTATATGATGAGTGCTTTTAATTTATGATAAAAAAAACTACCAAAGAAATGAATTATTTATGGTTTTCCTACACAGGATGACTGTCCACATTCTGACAATAAATGCTGTACTGACGAAAACTGTATAGGTACTGTGCAACAAATGAAACAACATCACTTGTTTGTTGTAAATATAATATGTTTAAATTATCTGCTTACAAGAAAAAAATGCTCAAACAGTTAAACGGTGGGTTCCTTTAAAAGTGAGCCCTTAAACTGCTTCCATTTCGACTACTATAAATAAATACATGCATTAAAATGACCCAATTTAATAAAAAAAATTTGTTGGATTCAATATACTGATTAATCACTAGATCTTATTAAAATCCTTATATCTAGTTAGAATGTCTGTTTCAGCCACCGTGTTCGGAAGTCATTATTCACAGACGTGTAAGTATTACTTACTGAAAATGATAAATGAATTACATTATTTTTTTTATATACCCCAGCAGAAGGAAGGTATGAATGAGTCTTATTTTGTCATTTGCTCAGGAACTAGGTTTGGTTTTTAATAATTTGAATTAACCGTCCACAGGACTTAGCTCATGGGTATCGGCTTTTCTGGACAGCCAAGGAGAATAAAAGTTAATGTACATACACAATGATTGAGCCAAAAGAATATGGTTACTAAGTATTTTGTCAAAATGCACGTCTTTAAAATATAAACAACATAGATAGGCTTTTATTTTTTTTAAGAATTCGAATTTTTGATCTATATTTCAATCAAAGAAATTGAAATTAACAGTACATGTATTTTAATTGTTGATTGACTTTAATAAATTAAGGAAGAACAAACTAAATTGCAACTTATAATAGGGCCGCTTTGATGACTATGCATGTACAGATGAACAAAATTTCACATGGTTGGGCTTACTTTGACTTGTGAAACATTGATATCAGGTCTCTGAAAACGGTTATGTATTGTGTATGTAAAAAACAAATCGACTGATACATCTATAAAACAAAATGATATACATCATCTAAATCAACCTTAACTATGGTCAAGCTATGAATATTTTAAATGTCTTGAATCCCGTTTATGGATTATGCAATTACTATGATATGGTATCTTATTTTGTTTAATGGAGATACTTATTTCGAAACTGCAACACAAGATTTCATAATAATAAAAACGGGTTTTTAAAAAAAAATTATTTAAACGCTGTCTGTTTTCCTATATAAAATGTTTAAATTAAAGAACATTAAATGAGGAATGTTATGGCAAAGAGACTTCTTAAATACATTGATGTATTTAATAATTGAATCAGAAATGAAATTGTTAAGATGGGGAAAAAAACTAAGAATGGAATGAATTTTTAAATGTTAAGAATTGATAAAACTCAATCAGGGATGAATAAATATTAGCATTAAAATCATACAACTTAAATTTTAGAAGTAATGTAAAACATTTGTACAAATATGATTAAAAAAATTATTTTAGTTATAAAATTGATATTACATGTAGAATATATTTAGAAAAAATAGACAATTGTATAAAATATCAATGAAAAAATGGTGTTCGATCAATTTGTTCGTAACAAAATTAAGAAAGTTTTGTAATACATAAAATATATATTCATATGATATAACACGAATATGTGCTTTTAGATTTAAATTTAATTGCATTTTGTGAGCGACTTTACTACATATCACATGCAACATGTTAATGTATTTCTCTTTTATTTAGTTGTAAATTGCCCTATATGTAATGGTGACCACTGTCATACTGTAAAATGCATTGAATGTAAGATAAATACACGAAACTGCAGAGCACAAAATACATGCTTCATTGAGGTACGTATACATAAGGTAGATTCTTTTCAGTACTTAAAGGGGCATGGTCACGATTTTGGTCAAATTCAATTTACTATTTTTATTATTTGCAATGCTTTAAAAATGTATTTCTAATGATCAAGTGAAATTTGAGAGCCAGTCGAAGATTTATGAGCAAGATACGTGGCTCACAACTCTTTGTCATGTAAACAAGGTTGGCCTTTGTTTGTTTACATAGGTTCAATATACCAGTAAAACTCTTTTACAATCTGATTTGTCAATCTTCTTATTCATTTTAAGCTTAAATAAACAGATTCTAACGTTTAAACTCGTTTATTTTAGGTCTAAAATTGGAATTTTCACCTCAATATTCAGATTGTAAACAAAAGATTTGTTTACATAGCAAAAAATTGTAAACTTCGTAACTCGCTTAAAACTCAACAAATGACACTCAAATTGGTTGCCTACTAAAATGCCTTAATAAAGCATTGTAAACATTGAAATCGGGAAAATAATTTTTGACCAAAATCGTGACTATGCCCCTTTAATTGTTTCCTGTAGTCCGATTGAACGAAATTGAAAAAAAAGGTGTTGATATACAATTTGGTTTTGCAAAAATGAAGATTACCTTTATATTGAAAAAAAAACCCAAAGGCATTTATCACTAGCATTCATGTTTGAAGAAATAATTGGCAAAGTAATGAATTTCTGTAAAATCTTATTTTTTCTTCTACATATATGCTATATCACAATTATTTTAGAATAAAGTAGCCAAAAATAATTAGTTGATTTTTGAAATATCTATAGATTCATTTTTTATTTATCGGTTTGAAATAAAATGATTCAAAGCTTTAACATTTAATCAGATCAAGATATAAACGAAAATGAAAAATAAACAAATTCAAATTCAATTTTTTTTTCTTCAGAAAATAAAAATAAGTTTCATATTTTTTATATTTAGCCGACGAAATGTCATGCTGATACTCACGAGAAGTGCTGTCGGGATGACCACTGTATACGTACGTCCAATTGTTTCATGACAATCTATTTTTTTTTTACGATTGGTTTATTTCTATTACACTTAATTACGTGTAACGCAAACTTTTTGCACGTATTTTATCAAAATACTTTTTCATAACTATATAAATGCGTATCAATAAAGATGATGGTCTTTTAAAATGTCATTCGACAACAAGTGCGACAACGACGACACCGGTATCAACAACAAGGACAACAACAACAATACCAAAGACTACATCAACATCAACTCTAAGGACAACAGCATTTACGCCACAACAACCAACAACCCGTATGATATTTTTTAATATTGTCGATTGTTTTGTCCTTGATTTATTTTTAAAGTTTTATCCTTAATAAGTTTGCTTTATAAAAGAAGATTTGAACATACTTCATTGCATTTTATATTGCAATGGGATTGGGCACAAGTTATAAAAACTTAATTCGCCCTCTCCCTCACTGACAGATTACGTTTAAGACCTATTTTAAAAGAGTTTTATTTGTTTGTTTAAACTTTACAATATATAATCTTTAGCTTTAGACATATTATATAAGGTTACAAAGACATTGAATATAGGAAGAGTATGACCCAAACATAATGTGAAGCTGATAGCTCTTCTAGGTGTTAATGGAGATTATATTTTTAGCGCATGAATTATTGTTTGTTTTTTAACCTTGTTTCCAAGCCACAATGATTTATATAAGTTAGATTTATTTGGTATTTATTAAACTGTGCCTTGATTGATTTTAATATGTCTGTATATTTAGCTTGTTTATGATTGCAAAGTATGTGTGCTCTTCAAATTCCCAAATAGCTAACATTACAAATTTTTTTTTCACTTTCACCAACCAATTGTCGTATCTGGTCAAAACCGATTAACTCATTTTGCCTATACGGTCTCCAAAGTCTGTTTAAGTCAAAAGTAATTACTCTACATCATTTTTGGGAGTTGATTTTAATCAACTCTCCTTTGTAGTTACTCAGACAAACCAAAAGTGAAACAGTGTTTGGACCTAAGCACAAATCATCAACGCTGACAACATTTAGTTCTTGAAAATAATCGATAAATTCGATGTAATGTTTTCAAAAGCATTGTTTTTCAAGGAAACTTATTTATAGATACATTGTAAATAGTCAGATTTTAAATGGTACGAACAATTTAGATATTTTTTTATTCGTACATTGTATGTATTCCTACGCCAGGGTTCAATATAGTCTCGTTCAGCCAGACGCTCGGTTGTCTGCGTAAATCTCCGACAAGCAGAGAGTCTAACTTTCTTGCTTGTCGAAGATTAACGGAGACAGCCGAGCGTGTGGTTGAACGAGACTAGAGTTCAAGATTGCTTGGATCCATACAATTTCTTAGAAATATTTCGATTATTGATACGTATAGGTTGATGTAATTAATTCATCGAATAATACACATGATGATTCATATGGGTTTTTCCTGAAATTCCTGTCTGAGAATTCATATTATAAAAAATGTCCGTAATTCACATGTACATATAGGATTGCCATGCAAAATAACATGTCGTTGATTTTAAAATAAATAATAGTCGATAAAATCACCTCCCGTCAGTACTTCAGAACTTTGATTTAACTTAGAAGTTCAATGTAGCTTGATATTTGCAGGCGATTAAGTCGTATTTTGATGTGGCGATTTCATTCATATTTGTTCACCTCCTAAAATGTTCTACACTGCATCCAATATTGCTAAACTTTTCCACGATGATTTTATCATATCATGCAGATACCAATTAGCATACTTGTCAGAAATAATTTGATTGTAATTAGTATACAACTCTTTATCCTTCAAATTTGCGAAGCTTCAATTTTCTGTAATTATATCTATTTAATTAATAAATGGTTTACTTTCATTTAGATGCGGTTCAGCGATCCTGTATGGCGTGTGGGAACTATGAAAATGAAAGTCCCTGTGATACACGGAGCATATATTTCGGTCCAACCTCAGCTTGTGAAGGAGGAAAAAGTTTCTGCATGACGGACCTTGTTCATGATCAATTCGGAAACGACAAGATATATAAAAGGTAAACGGACTTCCAAATGAATGTCATACTTATACCATTAAGTAGCTAAAACATCGTATGTCCCTTTTGACCCTGTTTGAAATATATTTATATGTTGTATTTGTTTGTTTGTAAGCAATGAATATATTTTACATTATTTGAGCTTCACTTATATTTTATTATAATTATCAAATAGGTTACGCAAATGTACATTGCGCTCAAACATTTCGTATGTTTAGATGTGGTTCATTAAAATCTCTTGTGGTTTTAATAAATACCATACAGTTCTGAAGAGCCAATAAAAAATAAGTAAGCATTTTTACTACATTTCTTCTATAACAGGTGTGTTGATGAATCTGTCTGCAAAAACCTATGGATTTCTCACAGCTCAACACAAAATCGTTGTGTAAACTTTGGCAGCGTTCTTGCAACGGGGAACTACTCTTGCCATTTTTGCTGTACGTCTGATGACTGCAACACGGGATTGCTGCCAGACCCTACAACGTTCTACACAGCAAACTGAGAGTTTTTGATTTTGAATGAATAAAAGTCACTAGTATAACAAATGAGGGAAACTTTTACATCCGTATTTATGAATATCAACAACAGTACAAGAACTGTAAAGACATTTCTCTTGAGTTTTTCAATGCGAATCTGAAAAAGTGAAAGAAAGTAAGGTCAAAAATCACCGAACTTATTATAAGTAATGCTTATTTACTTTTTACCTCTATTGTCATTGTGAATATATTAAAATGTAAAAGCAGTCTACTCGGGTGTATATTTTGTTGAGACAGCCAAGTGTGCTGATTTAAAGAGGAAACACTAGGGTTGTAATAAATCTGGAATATTATTTAAGTAATAAAGACATACACTTAACTTAATGTTTATTTACAGCCAATAAAAGAAAAACTTAAATAAGTTAGGAGGGATTTCAATATTTCTAAGACTAAATTTGTTATTTGTCGGTGGGGGTGTCCAATATATAAGTGCTTTATTAAAAAAATCCAAACGTCACCTTTCCCTTCATTGAATGGGGATGTAAGCATAAATAAGAATTTAGTTTTTAAAAAGTACAAAATGACAAATAAAGAAAGAAAATTTAATAGAAATCCATGGACTGTGATGTAAAGACATCGTAAATGTTTTGAGCTATTCATTTTGTAAAAAGGCTGCAAGTTCTGGAATATAATATTTTGTGTACTTAAAGAGTTCGTTATCAGTCGATATAGCACTTTAATTATAGCTTTTTCCTATTCATAATTATAAGTATGCTTAAAACTATATCTAAAATCCATGTATGGATAGTTTCTCGAAAATGATACGCTAAATGCTGAAAAATCACAAATCATATATCCTTTGGAAAAAGAGATCTATACAAAAATATAGGAAAATACCAGGATTTAAAAGGTATTTTTTTCTTCTTTTCTAAATTATTAATTTTTGTTAAACATAATATTTTAAAATTTTAGATTAAATTTATTCAAATCTTCTGAATGTGGTTTCATACGAGGGTCAATCAAAAAATACGAAGACAGTGTGGCTGTCTATCATATATTTTTCATGATAGCCAAACTTAAGAGATTAATCTGTGCACCAACACTTATGTTATTGATATGCGAAGTTTTAGTCCATTTGATGAAACGGTATTTTTGTTACCCCTTTTTAAAAACAACATGTTTTGTTGCCACGGCGCATGGTAACGTTCAAAACATGACGTCAAGATTAAACACGCACAGTTTATAGATAAACCCCATCTTTATATCACGCTTAGTCTCTTGTACCTTTCTCCTTACAATTTAAAATTACACTGAACCACTTAACATCTAATTTGCACACATTGTTTCGAGAATCATAAGTTAGTTCTTCATAGTTTTCAATTTCTAACCCTGTATCTCTTAGTTTACAGTAAGGATAACAATTAACGGCGGTTGACATTACTTATTTTTTGACTAAATATTTATAGATGTTCTACTCTCTTTCGGACTGTTTTATATTCAAAATACAATAACCACCACCCCCACAAAATTTATTACAGTTAAACACAAACTTGTAAATAATTGTTGACTTATTTTTTGCACTACTGAGCATTTTCACAGCTTGTGTCGGCTTTTTTCCTGCGTTAAATCCATTTTGTTTGTACCTCTCGTTGTGCCGTGACGTCCGGCGACGTCGATGTTTTTAGTCAATTCTAAAGAGGACTATCTGTCTTTAGTTACTAATATCTGTTCGACAAAACAAAATATCCCGTCACTATTTTGAACATAGAATACCAAGACAAAACTTAATTTAAGGTTTCAATATCATTTGGTTTTAAGCCGAATTTTTAGAGATATTACTTTCGACATTATATGGTTTATTGTAGACATAACACAAATTTTGACCGTGCGCCGTGACCTCATTTTTACAGGATTAGATTCTAAATAATTCTTAGAAATAAAGGAATTTATTAACTTTTTTTTCTTGCAAATTGTTTGAAACTATTGCTTAATTATGTCTACCAAATTTAGTAATGATATGACGTTAAGTAACATAGGTATGACAAAAGTCTTCGTATTTTTTGATTGACCCTCGTATATACATGTACATGTAATATTGTAACAAGTTTAGTTTTTTTGAAAACGAGTTAAGCAATTTGAGCGTGCATTTGCTTACATTATTGACGTATTTACAAATTAAATTTGTTTTATAATCCAATGTGCTATTCCCCCCCCCCCCCCCCAAATGTTGATGCCCATGAATTTACTATGATATGAAAATGTTATTTACAAATCCATTTTTGTTCGTAAAATAAGGTAAACCATAGTAGGTTAACATACTTAAACCTAGATTATTTGTTATGAAATCTGTAGAAACTTAAATCGAAGCTCACACGGTTCTGTTAAAACACTTGAAACAAGCATCTTACCTGTACAAAGCTGACAAGTAGCTTTACATTGTAAAGCCAGGGCATACATGCTCGTTTGTTCTTGAAGGGCATGGCATACACCGTACGATAACCATATTTCACAGTTATTTATATCATCAGTGCAGTTTCCTTGACCTGAAAATTAATTGTGTAAATAAAATCTTAATTATGATTTAAAATTATGATTATAAGAAAAGAATGGTATCCCATGAATATGTTAGCGACCCGTTTTTATACAATTTAGAAATTCTACCAAGATGTTAATAATTTTAAAATGAGAGGGAATAAAAAATAAACGGATTGAATCGATTTTTATTGTTATGATTCGGTGATTTTGTAGATCGTCTAAAAATGTATTTCGTATTGGTTTTTTTGATCATGTCCTTTTAATGAATAAAGATAATAAATTTAGTAGATCTTGATACAATAAACACTATGTTCATGTAGATATTATAAGAAGCAAATCGGATAAGACTCGTGAGCATATATCGTGACATTGTTAATCACTAAATTCTGAACAGTTGAAGAAAAATTTAGCATTCAAAAATACGATACGTCGAAAATGCAACTTATAAATTATAATAATTTTTGTCAATATACTATTTAATATTTATTCTAAAATTGATGCCACCGAAAATATCCATATTCATATAACTCTCTATTGTGCTTTGTGTTGATACTATGATACCCTTGTTGTGCAATGTTCGAGGTTTTATTGCATCCAAACCCCCGGAGAGGGTGAAAAACTACAAACAAACAATACAAAATGTAAACAGTATCTCAATATAAAACATACACAATAAAAATATGACTAAAGTGGGCTTCCATAGTTTTGAATTTTGACAAATCTCAGAGCTATTCGATCGAAATCTTTTACACAAGTTCATAAACGGACATTAAAATAGTTTATCCCTATCATGTTTATAAATGTATTAAAAATGCAATTATCAATCAATTGTTGCATACAAAATTAACGAACAAAACAAAGGCAGGTAAAAACGCGCCAAATACTCGATGACTCTATATGACAGTTAAAAATTATATATATGAGTAGGAAACGAGTGTTATCCATTGGTTACACATCGTAATAAATGAAAAGGCACAAAACTTACTTCATAGGTGGCTTTAAAGATAGTAAAATATGCTGGGTTCTGGAACCCACGAGGTTGGCACTGATGCCTTAGATCACCCGGAATACAGTTAATAAAAATGAAAAGTAAAACCCAACAAAACCGGAAAGAATAATTCCGGGACACTACACTCCCCTCCTGATTTTACAAAAAATCACCTCAATGAAATAATTCAAAACAAACTGACAACTAACAAGGCATTTCATATAAGGTGATGAGAAAATAATCATTCTTATTCATCAAACTCAAAAATGAAAACACACAAGAGCAGTTTTATGTACAAATGTTAATTCAATCAGTGATCAACGGCACAAGTTCATGAACGGGACGAACGTAAGTGACCACTTTCTCTCCTCTACACAAACGGACCTCCACTTCTCGCACTCTTCCATCAGCTCCCGGAAAAGTCTGTTTGACCATGGCAGTCGGCCATGAGTTGCGTCCAGAATCGTACTCGCGTAACAGAACGATGTCACCTGTCTTTAGGTTAGGTTGGTCCGTCGCCCACTTTCTTCTGGTCTGAAGTCCCGTCAGGTACTCTTTCTGCCACTTTTTCCAGAATTCATCAGCCATCACCTGGACTCTCTGCCACTGTGACTTGTATATGTCTTTGATACCAAACTGAGGAATTTCATCTGGTGGTGTTCCAACCTTTTGGGTCAAAAGACTGGATGGCGCTAATATGGATGGGTCATCAGGATCTGTGGATATTGCAGCAATTGGTCTGGAGTTCATGACAGCGCTGATTTCGGCCATGAGGGTAACAAGCACTTCATGAGTAAGATCTTTGATGTGCTTTTGGCTCAGCAAGATCCCATCTAGAATCCTTCGTGCGATTCCGATCATCCGCTCCCACACGCCTCCGAAATGGGAAGCATGTGGTGGGTTGAAAATCCAAACACAGCCGCTTTCCGCTAAGAAGTTCTTGATGGAGGCATCTTCGGTCACAACATTCTTCATGCCCAACTCTTTGACTCCACCGATAAAATTGGTGCCACGATCTGATCTGAAGATCTTGACTGGTCCTCGAATGGCGATAAAGCGCCTCATTGCATTGATAAAACTTGAGGTGCTGAGTTCCTCCGAGATTTCAATGTGGACCGCCCTGCTGGTTAAGCACGTGAAAAGTACAGCCCATCTTTTCTGCGTTACATGACTTCCTCTGGTTTTGCGTGCGGTTATGCTCCAAGGGCCGAATACATCTACTCCGACGTAGGTAAAAGGGGGTCCAGGACTTAAACGGTCTTCAGGAAGTTCGGCCATTTTAGGAGAGCAGAATGTACCACGCAGTCTCTTGCAGATGACACATTTCCCCAGAAGACTGTTGATTAACCTTTTCTCTCCTACAATCCAGAATCCCATGCTGTGAAGTTTCCCTCCAGTGAGGCGTCGACCTTGATGAAAGACCTGTTCATGACAATGTAGAGCTAATAAGTTTGCTAAATGACTTCCTTTCGGTATCAAGATAGGGCAAGTTTCAATCTGTCGAAGTGATTTGGTTCCACGCTTCAATCTTCCTCCAACTCGGAGAAGTCCTCGGGAGTCTAAAAACGGTGACAAGGCCAAGATAGCGTTTCCTTTCTTAATTTCTCTCCCCTCCATAAGGCTCTCAACTTCCTCCAGGAAGAATTCTCTCTGGGCTGCCTTGATAATGAATTCTTCTGCTCTTTTGTAAGCTTCAGCACTCTTTGGGACTGAACAATAGTGCCATCCCACGCAGCTACTAGACTTGTTAAAGGACTGAGCAAGGTGCTGCAGTCGCGCAATTGCTCTGACCAGTCCGATCCAAGAGGAGAAATTCTTAAATCGCTCACACCAGGGGTGGTATACTTCATCCTTACAAGCGGTATGCAAGGTCTTCACAATAGGTCTCACCTCCTTATCTTGTTCCACATCAACCAATGGGAATCTGTCAGTGGGATTTCCTGATTCACTGGGAATATACCTTTCATCTTTTGTGTTCCTCAGGAAATGGGGTCCACATAACCAGCTGCTTTCTTGAAGGTCCTGAGGCTTGATTGACCTGGTGGCAATGTCAGCGGGGTTCTGATCGGTAGGACAATATTTCCACTCATGACAAGATGTCGCCTGACGTATTTTCTCTACTCTATTTCCCACATATATGTAGAATCGTCTGCTTTCGTTGTTGATATACCCGAGTACTACCTTGCTATCTGAATACAGGGTCGTGGCAGCTATTTCAACATCTAGGTTGTTCAAAATCGTAAGTTTCAGTTGAGATGCTAACACAGCTGCACACAATTCCAGACGTGGAATTGTGTGCCCATGTATAGGTGCAACCTTTGCCTTTGCCTGGACAAATCCCACATGAAGGGTGCCATCTGCCTTGAAAGTCTTCATATACGCCACTGCACCAATTGCCTTTTGTGATGCATCGGCAAATATGTGTAGTTCTCTGCGCGAGACTTCTGCACTATTGATATACGCATAAGCCCTTGGTATTGCTATATCCTCTAACGCTGGCAATGACTCTCGCCACTCACACCATAGAGAGTACTGGTCCTCAGGGAGAGGGTCATCCCAGTCCAATTTCTCAGCCATCAAGTCCCGTAGTATCATTTTTCCTTTGACTATAACAGGTGCAAGGAATCCAATTGGGTCATAAAGGCTATTAATAGTTGCAAGTACTCCCCTTTTTGTATACGGATGAAGAGTACGCGACACTTGGAATGTAAACATGTCTGTGGACACATTCCAGCTCACACCAAGGGTCCGTTGAAGGGGGGTTTCATCTAAATCTAGGTTCAGATTCTTGAGTTCTTTGGCTAGGTCATCCGTTGGAAATGCACTGCATACCTTTGGGTCATTGGAGGCAAGTTTATGCAGCCTGATGTTCCCTTCCTCCTTAAGAGTTTTCTGTGTTTTTGAGAGTAAGTTGACCGCTTCTTCGACTGTATCTACAGATAAAAGCCCATCGTCAACATAAAAGTTTCTGCACACAAATTGCCTGACATCTTCATCGGCGTTTCTTACAGTTCTGCGTAGTCCCAAGGTAGCTACCGCTGGGGATGCACTATTCCCAAAGACATGTCTCTTCATCCTGTACTCTGTAAGTTCTTTCTCTGTATCGTTGTCTTTGTGCCAAAAGAATCGTAAGTAGTTTCTGTGACATGCTGGAACAGAAAAACGGTAAAACATCTGTTCTACGTCTGCTGTCACTGCTACCTGGAACTGGCGAAACCTTAACAGGATTCCAAGTAGACTATTAACCAAGTCTGGTCCGGTCAAGAGAATGCTGTTGAGACTGAGTCCTTGAATCTGAGCCGATGAATCAAACACGCATCTGACGCTTCCTTTCTTGGGGTGGTAAACTGCAAAAAGAGGCAGGTACCAGTGTTCCTCCTCTGGAGAAGAAAGTGGTGGCGCAATCTCAGCATGACCATTATCCAGGATCTTGCCCATGAATTCCACGACATGCCGTTTTTTGTCTGGGTCCTTTTGAAGTCCTCTAGTAAGTAGATTTGCCCTGTGAAGTGCATGAATTCTATTGCTCGGAAGGAGCCGTCTGTTTTCTCTAAATGGAAGTGGTGCACACCAACATCCTTCAGAATCTCTTTCAAAACCTTGCTCCATGATGTCAACGAACTTCTTATCCTCTATGGAGAGGCCTGGTGAGTCGTCATGCTTTGTCTTAGCAAATATGTCCGTTTCCTTCAATTGGAATGAATTTTCGCAAGTTTCCATGAGAGACGTACGTCCATTGGTCCTAGTATATGTCTTGCACACTGACAAGGATTCCTGAGAATGTGAGGCCCCATAGCATACCTCACCAATCACTACCCACCCTAGGTGTAGTCTTTGAGCAAATGGAGAGTCGGAGTCTCCCAGTCTTTGGTCTAAAATGTGGTGGGCAGGCAACAAATCTCTGCCAACCAGCAATGTTATCTCTGCGTCCTGATCTAAGGGGGGTATTTCCTCCTCAATGTCCCTCATGTGTCTGTAAGACCTTGCGACCTCTGGTGTCGGAATCTCATCACGGTTGTTTGGGATATAGTTGCATTCCATCAATGATGGAAGACGAAGACTAGATTTTCCGTCCAAAGATGGGATAATGAATCCTGCCGTTCTCCTTCCAGTTTGGGTAGACAGCCCCGAACATGAGGTAAGCTCGTACTGGACGTCCGGACCTTCCACGCCAAAGAAGTTGAAGAAACAACTGTTTGCTAAAGATCGATTGCTCTGTTCGTCAATTATCGCATACGTTCGTAGCACCTTGTTTGGGTTGTTTGCGTGGTGAATGTTGACCAAGAGTGTCTTAGCACAGGATTTGCTAGTTTTATGCACGTTTCCGCAAATTTGTGTACATACGGCCTTTACCTGGCTATCAGTTTCAGTGTCGCTTGCGCGTTTCTCGACATGCAGGGCAGTGGCATGTCCTGGCTCCTTGCAGATGTTACACTTCATTCTTTTCTGACAGTCTTTGGCCAGATGTTTCTCTACACAGCATTTAAAACAAATTCCCTTTGATCGAAGGAATTCTCTTCTCTCTTGAACAGTTTTCTTTTGGAAGGCACGACAAGAGTTCAGTGAATGGCCAGTCTCATGTAAGGGACACAGTTGCGTGTGTTCCGTCTTGTCCATGGGCCTTGAAGCATTTGTGTCAGTTTTCCTTGTAGCGACAGATGATGCACCTGTTGGCTTTCGTCGACTTCCATCAACTTTGGCGTTCTCAATCACATTGTCATAGTAAAAGGATGGATCATTTTTCATTCGTGCCGTGTCACGGATAAATTTACAGAAAACATGGAAGGGTGGAAAGGTCATGTAGTGACTTTCTTTAAAGCTGTTTGCATGCCTGGTCCACTTCTCTTGGATTTGGTAAGGAAGTTTTGACACGATGGGGTTCACTCCACTTGATGAGTCGAAGTATGCGAAAAGCGAAGAGAGGTGTGGAATTTCCTTTGCTGCTTCTATTTCTGACACAATGTCCACGAGGTCGTATAATCGTTTGTTGTCTTTAATACTGAGTCTCGGGAAGGCTGCAAGTTTGTTTTTTAAGGCTGCCTCAATCATTTCAGGCCTACCGTACCTGTCCTCTAAGCGTTCCCATAGTCGGGCTAAAGCGATATCCGGATTCACACTGGCGGTCCTTATGCTTTGTGCATATCTCGCTGATTCTGGTCCCAACCACTTATTCAATAGTTCTATCTCTTCCAAAGATGTTAAGTTCAGTTCACTCACAATGTTTTTAAAACTTGTTTTCCATCCTGTGAAGTATTCTGGGCGGTCGTCAAATTTTGTGAGTCGACACCACAATAAATCTTTCTTTGCAAGGAACTTAGACACTTCATTAATATGTCCATTGCTCGAGTCTTGTTTTGGAACGAATGCCGGCGCCATAGGAGACAGTGTAATGTTGTTTGGTACGACACTATGTTCCTTTTTCTCTGATCCAGTCTTCAACTCTGACTGCTGTTGTACAAACTCCTCGACTCTCTCCTGAGCAACTTGCCGAAGGTTTTGGTATTCTTTATCTGTAAAATTCTCATCAGGTACTTCATCTAAACCTTCTAGACTGTTCATTTCAATCTGTGCTTCCTCCATCTCTCTTTTGCACTGAAGTACCTTAAGGTCTCGGTCAAGTATGGCTTTATGTCTTTCCATTTCATATTCTTGTTGTAGATATTTTTCCCGCACTTTTGCCGCTTCTAGTTTGGCCCGGTGTCTGGCTAGCTCTGAAGCTATGGAGGAAGACCTTCTTCCTGAAGACATGGCTGAAGGTGGACTTATCTGGCTGATGTTTGTCGTTGAACCTTCCATTCAATTAATCACTAGCTCGGCTATGAATTTTTCACTGTGCAATGTTCGAGGTTTTATTGCATCCAAACCCCCGGAGAGGGTGAAAAACTACAAACAAACAATACAAAATGTAAACAGTATCTCAATATAAAACATACACAATAAAAATATGACTAAAGTGGGCTTCCATAGTTTTGAATTTTGACAAATCTCAGAGCTATTCGATCGAAATCTTTTACACAAGTTCATAAACGGACATTAAAATAGTTTATCCCTATCATGTTTATAAATGTATTAAAAATGCAATTATCAATCAATTGTTGCATACAAAATTAACGAACAAAACAAAGGCAGGTAAAAACGCGCCAAATACTCGATGACTCTATATGACAGTTAAAAATTATATATATGAGTAGGAAACGAGTGTTATCCATTGGTTACACATCGTAATAAATGAAAAGGCACAAAACTTACTTCATAGGTGGCTTTAAAGATAGTAAAATATGCTGGGTTCTGGAACCCACGAGGTTGGCACTGATGCCTTAGATCACCCGGAATACAGTTAATAAAAATGAAAAGTAAAACCCAACAAAACCGGAAAGAATAATTCCGGGACACTACACTTGTATATTGCAATCTTTTAAACTCTAATATTCGTTTACTATAGTAATTAATAATGAAATAGATACATGTAACTAAAAATATAAAACATAAATTGTGCTTGTCTATGAAAATAATCATAAACCTAGTATAACTAAAAATATCAGCGTGGTGATTTTACGCTTGCAATTTTACTTCACTGTTCTGTGCAAATGCATGATCAACAAACAGCTGGTACATGTATACCTTATCTTATCCTTATTCTCAATTGAAGGACCAGACCTTTCCTTTTGCAAGGTCGTCTACCTAGTCTCAATTCATTCGCCCACACTGTTGTAAAAGCGATAAAACCATTAGATACATTGTACATGTAATATGTGTTTCAATATACTAAAATTTATACATGTTGTACACAGTAATCTCTTATTGCGCTTATTTTTACCACATTGCTGCAAAACAAAATTTAACCCAATTTTAACTCTTCATAGTTATGGAGGTCGTTGTTCATACAGACACAGAAATATCTTTCTTTGTAACGTTTTGATTCCACGATGGCACCAAAGCTGATTATATTTGTAAAAAAAAATTCAAACTTAATTAAATCAGGAGCCTGTTTCACTTTAAAAAAAAGTAACTTAAGGCAAAATTTTACATCAGTTTGGGCCAATATTTTGGTCTCGTTTAACCATGAGGCGTACGTCTGACCGTAATTGATTATTTTTACCCCGCGCTTTTTTTGCCCTTCCATGCCTGCAAACTGAATTGCCTTGTACATGTCGAATTCGCCCTGACACATCTTTATTAAAGAGAAATAATTTAAATCATTCGAGTTCGCCCAGTCTTAAATTTGCCCGGTGACAATGAGGGCGAAAGGGGCAAAAATAAAATGGGGATGAACATTTACCTGTATACTGTACTATGCACCTGTGGTGAATCATGAAATGTATTTAAAAATGTATTTAAAGTATAGAAGTTTGGTCAATGTGCATAGAAAAATTCAGCACTAGCGTTTTTGTAACTACCATAAACCTGCTTACTTGTTTAGTCTCTATCATTTGTATAGAATTTACACTAAAAACTGTAACTGTTACACAAATTTGAATAACGGTATTGTAAACAATAGCAATTTAAAAAAAATCATACCTGTTTGTAGCCAGATTTATATTTTGGGATTAATTGATGGGGGCGAAAATGTTCTCCCTTTAGTTAAACGAAACTTATCTCTAAAATTAGACTTGTGTCCGGATTTACACCGGGCGTAGAGTTACAATAGGTGTATATACATGTACGCCTTTTAGTGAAATTTTTATAAATTTGTGTGAAATTTAAAACTTAGCATTTACATTGTAGTATTTAACTACATATCCCTTCTCACAACATTAATTGTTGGCCTTCGCGGCAATGATCAGCCTGTAATAATGAAATAAGGATACCGAGGGTTCTACAGCTCTAAACGACCCTTTTGGTTTCTTTTCCTGTTTCCTTTTAATATTTCTTGCTTTCCCCGATAACCTCCTCATATGTTCTTAATAGTAAAACCTATTTAGAAGTTTTTTTTTCAGAGATGACGTGAAACTGAAAAACAAGAACTCGTATGTCCATGGTTTCGATTTTAATCTCGTTCGTAGATTACATCAGATTTTGCGGTTTTCAATGGAAATTTTGTTCCTATATCTATCTATCTATCGATCAAAAGATCGATCGATCGATCGTTTGTTTGTTAGACGTACATCCCACGGTATATCTTAACGAGGCCGGGTCTAATTTTTTCTGCCCTAGATTTTTGAATGAAATTTTTTACATGAATTTCTACTAATATAATTATTATTTTAAGTTAAAAAATTAAGACATTTACCACACCGTTTGTTTAAGGGGTCATCTCAAAGTTTGTTAATTTTTAAAATAGGACCCTATGGGATTTTGCTTGAAATGTATCAATTTTGCTCATTTTTTTTTTTTTTTTTTTTTTTACAATTTTCTTAAACTTCTGCCCTAGGGGTTTCTTTTTCTGTTCTTCATATTAAAGTTATTGCTAAAAGGCATAAAATGGACAAATAAAAAAAACCTTTTACCTCCTGGTTTGTTCCAGGGGTCTTATCAAAGTTGTATTTTGTATGCCCAATTTCCCAGTTTGTCAGATAATTGGCTATTTTTTGTTTGACAAGGACGAAAATGATGATCTTTATAGTATTATTAAAACATTTAGACATATTTTAGTAATAAATAAATATATAACATAACATATTTAAGGTCATTAATATAAAATACATGGTTTCTGTTTTGAAATATATGAATTAAGCTATATTTAGGCGAGTTAAGAAAATGTGACAGAGGGCTAGGCTTGCTGAACCCTCTTCACGTTTTCAACCCGAGCCAAATATAGCTTATACTTCAAGACATTTATGTTTATTCCACAATATAATATCAATTTTACGCATCAAACGAGCTATTTTCAAAAAATTTCGCTGAATATCTGCAGTTGAAACTATCATGCCAGGGCGTCAACAAAGCAAAAAGATGAGGTCACAATACAAATGAAACGCTGCGCGAATGCGTGCGTACTCGTTCTGTACTCGGCCTTGTTAAGTTACGCCTTTTAGTGAAACGAGCTCCTCAGCCATAAGGCTTATGATCTTAATAAAGATTTCGCATTCATTTTATTAATATAAACAGATTATGTCCTAACGTACTTACATTATTTGATTTTCAATGTAATTTACACTATGTGTAATTGAGCCCTATCAATGCCCATTGACGCCATTTAATTTGTTAAGGCCTCAAAGGATAACGGATTTTAATTAAAAATCCTTAATCTATTAAATTTCAAAAATATACATTTTCAGCTCTTAATATGATGTTCTTGATACGCTGAGGTATACTTGGACCTTATAGATTGTGACATTTTATGACGCCCTGAAATATGGTCTAAATGTCATATAATTGGTACTTATCTTTTTCAGATGAATAATTTTCAATTATGAAACTATAATAATGTAGCTCTCTCTGATCCTTCAAAATACTTATATAGCAAACCTTAGACTTTAATTTTATTGCCTGTTTTAACAAGTTGTACAGTGTTCATTTTTCTGTATGAGATTTTTTACCTTTAGAACCATGGCTTTAACAGCTGTTAATTTACATAATATGCATAACATGATCTGATGCTAAATATTTTAAAATTATTCAACACACTCAACCCCATTTCGGTTTTTTTAAAAATAACAATGGCTTCAATGTTAACAATATTGGATGTCCTTCACCTGGATGTTTTTGTCAGGCTTAATCAAAATCATACAAATGGCCTTGAGAAAAAGTAAAACTATAATGTTTTAGTAGACAGATGGGCAGACTGGTAACAAGTAGATGGACAGACAGACAGCAGACAATAGGTAGCCAGAAAACTTACACCTTCGGTAATTGTTGGGAAACACAACATAGTTTATAATGCTATATAAAATATTTGCATTTGAATTCATACGACGAAAACACATTTTCTGAAGAAACTGCACTAAATGTTTCTCTTATAGACAGCAGTTACCTTGAGAAGTTGTAAAAAGAGTAGAAGCAGTAGTGTTGGAAGATGGCAATGCAGATGACTGGTTCAGATCAGAAATGGTAGATGCTGTATATAAGTTAGTAGCAGCCGTGTCGAAAGATTTAGTAGATGAGACACTATCAGTAAAAATGTTCACATCAGTGATTGTTGAAGATACAGAAGAAGGATTAGGAGCAGTAGGAGGAGCGGTAGGGACAAAAGATACAGTTGAGGTAGTAGGAACATCACTTGTAGGAGTGGTAGCTGTTGCGGATGCAGTTGGGGTAGTAGGAGCATCATTAGTAGAATTGATAGTTGAGGATGCAGTTGAGGTAGTAGGGGTATCCGTAGTAGCAGCAGTAGTTGTCGAGGTAACGCTATGGGAGGTTGGATAATACTGTCCAAATGCCTGTGCTTTGATTGAAATGTATATAAATATGAAAAGAACTGAATGAATAAATTTGAATAATACTTATGACAATTTTGAATTTTAAAAAGCATTGCATATTTATTAACTATATCATACATCTCTGAATCATAAATATTGTGCGTCGACGAAATGACCAGTTAAACAAACATACTTGTATGTTATACAATTATTGCCATAGTTTTGAAAATTGTTCATTCAAAATAAGTTCTTTTTAGGTTTCATTTTGATATTAAAATTATATAATATGATATGTATGTTACCAATGCATTGTTCGTCTGAACAACAAAGAGTGTTGTGATGAGTGGGGTCGCAATGTTCCTTTGAAAAGATAAAAACCCTAGTTTGATATGACATTTTTTCATATCTTATGAGAGCCATATAAACAGGAAAATCTTGTTAATATGGATCAAAATAGGAGCAACGTTCATTGGTTCTTTGCTTACATTTTCTTTGAGACAATGAACATGAGGTAGTTGCCCATCGTGCAAATCAAATTTGCACATAAAACATTGATCTCGATTGATGAAGTCACAGTTTCCCTTTTCACAGCTTGGACATCCAATAGTATATGCTAGAAATTTTAAATAATTAAATATCAATAGGTCACGATAGGTAATAATGATGGACTAAATATGATAAAAATGATAAATATCAGAATAAATAATTCATATAATATATGATATATTTACAGCATAATTCGTTCTGTAACAAGATTAAGTGTATGAATATTATAATATCTACAGAGTATATTTTACTATTTTTTCTGCAATGCTCGCTACCTTTACATCCAAAGAATACATCAAGAAAATTTTTGAATTTTATCTTAATTTTGAGGGTACCACAGTTAAAAAAAAACCTTGTAGTTCATGAGAAAAAAAAATGTCATCGAAAACTATGAGACACACAAATTAAAACACCAATAGGTTACCAAAAATAGATGACCATGATGGAACCGAATTTGAAAAAAATAAACAAAACCTGCTGTCGGATTTGGGACTGCTGTAGATCCAAGGTGTCCAAAGATCGATTCTGAAATGGTAATTAATTATGTTTATAACATAGCCATGTGTTTTCAAAGAGGGGAATTTATCCTTTACAAAGTTTATTTCACCAGGACATTTTGAAGGAAGGTTAAAGCTAAAATTAATTAACATTACTAGACATATGACTGACTGCAGAGAAACTAAATCAGCTGAACAAACAGTACAGCTGCAAGCAAAACACATTTTTTTTAGTTTTCGTGTAATCGCGTTTTTTTAATGTATGGTAAAACAACTATATTTGGAAAAAATATTCTTACTTCATAAAAAAACTGATATGCAAAATTTTACTTGCTCAAAGAGAAACCTTATAACCTTATGCGCGATATTACAGTCAGAATCAGAACAACTGAATCGGAGTGTGTGCTGACGAGTATACGAGTTAAATGCATCGTCTTTGCTACTGAAGGTGTGGTACTTTTTAATGTTTTTTTAATATTTGTTCATGACTTAAATCCTAGCTCCCAACTCTATCATATCCAATTATATATATTAATTTATTTGAGTAACGTCGAATCCAAAACACAAGCAATCGTGGGAAAATAACTGATTTTTTCATGCGGAATCAACTGATTGGAAACTTATTACATAATTGGTAGAGATAGAAAAAAATTTAGAAAAAAATGAAACTGATATTTTGCAAACGTTTATTTACCTACACATCCTTCGTTATCACAGCAGAAGTTGTGATGGTCCTCATGACAATGTCCAGCCTATTATGATATAAGTGTATAATTAATTTTTGCTTTCAGTTTGCATCAACATTCGAAAGCTCTGATTGAAAATGGAGGATATTGAGGAATATTCATCAGCAATATCGTTGGGACTGTCACATTATTAATGCTAAATACAGTGTGTAGGAAGCGGGTTTGGTTGAAGAGAACTTTTATTCTTAAAAGAATGATTAATAAAGTCAAGATTAGAGATAAGGTTAGACTTAAGTTTAGAATTTTGAGCCGATACATTAAAGCAACAGGTTATTTGTTGCAACCGTGTGTTCTACAATAAGCCAAGCAGAATATTCTTCTTAAGAATTCATGCTATTCCATTGCTGGATAAAATTTATGGTTTCTAAAGTAATATTTGAGCACTTGAGTTGAAAATCAATGCGACATACTTATTTCAATTTCTGCTTGTTGTATTAAGAACTAGGCACGATAAGCTACTGCGTTACTTTTATAACACCTACAACTGAACCAAAGTTTTAGTGTTCACCCAGTATATAGTATTTCACTATATGAAATAAACTCATTTATTTGTTTTGCCGTCGGGATGATTGATTTCCACTTAACTTTCAACAGGTTAAGAACGATGCATTAATCTTGACCCCTGGTTGCAACCTGAGACCTTGACCTTTGCTTAATTTCACAAGCATTTCATGCTTGGTTGAATTTCATTCAGTGCTTTTGGATTGTTTTAGGTAACTGATGAAAAAATGATGTTACGCTTAGAGAAAAAAATCACATTGAATAAACGTTTCAATCGGATTGCCTCATATTCAAAACAATATCGAGAACAAAATTAACAGCAAATTTGAAGTAAATACTATCTATCTTAGGAACGATGCAGACACCAAACTTCCAACGGTTCGGACAGTTTTTACAATGATCATTTTGGCTTGTGACATTTTTGTTTTTCTTTTGAAACTATCACTAAAGAATATTATCATTAACAAAAAGTTGCCCATCATACTAAGCTTGCGCAGAAAAAGAGCAATTCAATGTTTTGACGTTTAGTCACTGGTACTAGATTTCAATCGGAATTGTCTTATTTTATCTATGCTATTGACGAGAAAACATATATCACTTACGAAATGTTGAAAATTTAAAATTATTTTATTTGGTAGTTTTCAAATTATTATATTTATCAGGGTGAACACTTAGGTTTGTTCAGTGTAGTTTGATATACCTGGGCACATTTGACATTTTGTGGTGGTTGATCTTTGTGGGGTATGACAATTTGACAAACTTCACATTGCATCAGGCTATTGACATCACAAATGTGATGCTCACACGTCGGACAGTTGATTAAAGCCGAGTGATGTCCACCTCTATAACTGAGAGAACTTGCTAAAAGACGCAAACAATTCAGTGACAACAAACAATACAAAATGCTGAACATTATTTGGAATACGTTGCAACCCAATCAATTTTATGACAAAATAATTCTTGTCATATTTTCTTTTTTTAATTCATATACTGTAAATTGGGATGATATTCAAGCAAATACAACTACAGTCTTCTCTTAAGATAATTGGTTTTCAACGTACGTACTACACTATTTTTAAACATGACTTGTTTAGCTGACGTCTGAAAATTTTTATCTTCTGAATAATAACTTACTAAATGATGTGCCCACCAAAGAAAGTAAAACGACAACGAACATAGTAGTCTGCAAAAACTATCGTCAGGATAGGCTGGATTGTGAGGCTAAGGTATGGCATTCGTAGATAAAAGAAATGTGTCTTGGTCTTTAGTATATCATATGAATAGATCAAGGTTATGTCATTTGTGCTATATAATTTTATAACCTACACATTTATACATGATATACATAAAGTGACCAAAAATGATGCAAACAATGAATTTGTACATAGTTTTTTTCAGATTTTTTTTACAAGTATTTTTAACTAACACGCAATCAAATAAATTTCTAAAAAAGAATAGACCGCAGCTATTATGTTTTCTTTTTCGATCGTCCGTCTGCCGGTCCGCATTTCCATCTTTCCATCAAAATGGTTAGCATTGACGCGTTTTAGTGACATCACATGTATATGTATTTTTAGTTTTTAAAAACAGTTTGCTTCATTCCCTACTTTCAGCAGAGTTATTGTTATTGAAACAGGTGTCTTTTTTCTCAGTAGAATCATTTATAAATAACTTGTAGCATGTATAAATAATAGCATGTATTTTTAAAGCCATAAGCTTACGTACGTGTTTTAAAAAAAAAATACATCAATATATTTTACCTTGGTAGTTAAAATGTGTATTGCCAAGGACATACATGTTTTGCAATGTTTGCTACCTTTATACTCAGATGAAACACAATAATTTTTTTTCTCACACAACATTAGTTACATGATTTAAAATCATCTACTGTCGTTTTATGTTTCTTTTAACAAAAGATGGTATCGTTCTTCTCATTGTACGCCACGTTAATTTGCTATTAAAACTTTTATTTTGAATGAAACTTTAAAAATATTCGTGCATGCATCTTCAGACAATCGAATGCGTTAACAAAAATATGATATACAAATATAAACTTGCTAATGGTTTCCCTTATCTAACACTATTTGAGCGAATCGTTATTACTTCTGCATTACAATATGACTAAGTCAAAAGGTCACACTAGAGCTTCAGTAATCTGGGTCTCTTCTTTTTCTTCCTACACACACCAATCAACAGCTGTCAAAACAAACCTAGTATCATTATAAAAGCACATTAATATTTTAATAATAAGCTACACTTAAAAATGTCTTTTCACATTTAACATATACAAAAACAATATGGGTTTTTCAATTTCTAGTGCCAAATTAAACGAAAACAAAATAAATTTAATATATGGTAATGTTTATTTTATACTGATAAATAAGAAAACATGGACATGTATTATTAATTTATAACTTAATTTTATTAAAAGCCCTCAATAAATTTGGTAAACTTTTAGCATACATCCCTAGT
This sequence comes from Magallana gigas, assembly GCF_963853765.1. Lineage (NCBI taxonomy): Eukaryota > Metazoa > Mollusca > Bivalvia > Ostreida > Ostreidae > Magallana > Magallana gigas. The sequence goes on from NC_088854.1 coordinate 39,118,738, forward strand.
CTTTATATTATTAGAAATATAAAATTTTATCATGCATTGAAAAGGACGAAAAGATTCCAAGTTTATTTTTCTTAGTTACGGAATGAATTAATTTTAAAATGTTATCATTATTTAAAAAAAAAACAACCTGCATGGACCTGCCTTATAATAGTCCAATTAATACTTATTGCGTTACATAGATAGACACTTAATTGGCGGTATAGTAAAGTTCACTAGGAGTTGAAATCGCCTTGTTTTGACGTACTGACATATATAAGCCTCTGTCTGTATAGGACCAAAACATTCAAGTTCGTTTTAAAAGTGGTGTGGGAATAACACCAAGTAATGCAAATAACTGCAAAGGCAGATCGATGATAAATGTTTACCCCAAAAAGATAATGCAGAATTTGTAAACATTGTGATAAAATAAACATATTGTGATAAATCACAATTGTAGAACATAAGGGTTCTGGAAATGTTTAAAAATGTATTTATCTTATTATTCCCTAGTATCTAATCATCTACTCCTCTGGGAATGAATTATTTTTCAAATGAAAAGACTGTTACCCTTTATCTTAAGACACTTAACCACTGCCAACACCAAAAACTTCAACAACAGTCGCCAAAAAACTTTGACAAGAAAATTAATTTTTGAGAAAAAAAAGCATAAGAAAATTTTAAATGATAAAAATAAACTAGACACGATCTCGTTGCGAGCAACGAGGAGGTCTTCCGTGCGATTTTTTGAAGGTTATATGAACTTGACTTTGATATTTGACCCTTTATCTCCTTATTGGGGCTGCAAAAAAAAAATGATGGTTGAATTTTGTTAGGAACATCATTCTCAGCATTTTATTCTATATTGATTTTCAAAATAATGCTTTTTAAAATATTTGTTCTGTTTGAGGTATGTTATCAAAGTTTTGTACTTCTGGTCCCTTAAAACCCATTAAAACCCCTTAATACGGAACACGTTATAAAATAATTATAATATTTTGTTAAATAAATGTGAATTGAACATTCCTGCTTCCTAAACATATAACAAAATATTTTTCAGTAAAGTGCTATGGAAGAAAGACTTTAGAGCCCTTTTTGCCCCTAAATTGAAGGGCCAGCCCCTTTTTCTTGGCATCATACGAAAGTTCTTTTGATATTAAACATATTTTGTTCAACAAGTGTTTAGAAATTCTTTGGCGTTTTTGAGCTATCTGGGATATGACATTTTAGGGGCCGACCCCTCATCTCCTTATTGGGGCCAGATTACGAAACTTTTATGATTGAATATTGTTTAAAACATCATTCTAGGCATCTTTTATTCTATATTGCTTTTCAAAATATTTGTCCTTTTTGAGATATATTCGATCGAAATTTTGGACTTTTGGCCCCTTAAAACCCCTAATTACGTAACGCATAATAAAAAAATTATAATGTATGGTTTAATTAGTGAAAGATGAACATTTTTGCTTCTTAAACATATTACAAAACATTTCTCAGTAAAGTGCTATAGAAGAAAGACTTTAGAGCCCTTTTGGCCCCTAAATTGAAGGGCCAGCCCCTTTTTCTTGGCATCATACGAAAGTTCTTTTGATATTAAACATAATTTGTTCACAAGTGTTTAGAAATTCTTTGCCGTTCAAGGGCTATCTGGGATAGGACATTTTAGGGGCCGACCCCTCATCTCCTTATTGGGGCCAGATAACGAAAATTTTATGATTGAATATTGTTTAAAACATCATTCTAAGCATCTTTTATTCTATATTGCTTTTCAAAATATTTGTCCTTTTTGAGATATATTCGATCAAAGTTTTGGACTTTTGGCCCCTTAAAACCCCTAATTACGTAACGCATAATAAATTTTATAATGTATATTTTTTTTGGAAAAGATGAACATTTTTGCTTCTTAAACATATTACAAAACATATCTCAGTAAAGTGCTATGGAAGACCGACTTTAGAGCCCTTTTGGCCCCTAAATTGAAGGGCCAGCCCCTTTTTCTTGGCATCATACGAAAGTTCTTTTGATATTAAACATATTTTGTTCAACAAGTGTTTAGAAATTCTTTGGCGTTTTTGAGCTATCTGGGATATGACATTTTAGGGGCCGACCCCTCATCTCCTTATTGGGGCCAGATTACGAAACTTTTATGATTGAATATTGTTTAAAACATCATTCTAGGCATCTTTTATTCTATATTGCTTTTCAAAATATTTGTCCTTTTTGAGATATATTCGATCGAAATTTTGGACTTTTGGCCCCTTAAAACCCCTAATTACGTAACGCATAATAAAAAAATTATAATGTATGGTTTAATTAGTGAAAGATGAACATTTTTGCTTCTTAAACATATTACAAAACATTTCTCAGTAAAGTGCTATAGAAGAAAGACTTTAGAGCCCTTTTGGCCCCTAAATTGAAGGGCCAGCCCCTTTTTCTTGGCATCATACGAAAGTTCTTTTGATATTAAACATAATTTGTTCACAAGTGTTTAGAAATTCTTTGCCGTTTAAGGGCTATCTGGGATAGGACATTTTAGGGGCCGACCCCTCATCTCCTTATTGGGGCCAGATAACGAAAATTTTATGATTGAATATTGTTTAAAACATCATTCTAAGCATCTTTTATTCTATATTGCTTTTCAAAATATTTGTCCTTTTTGAGATATATTCGATCAAAGTTTTGGACTTTTGGCCCCTTAAAACCCCTAATTACGTAACGCATAATAAAAATTTATAATGTATATTTTTTTTGGAAAAGATGAACATTTTTGCTTCTTAAACATATTACAAAACATATCTCAGTAAAGTGCTATGGAAGACCGACTTTAGAGCCCGTTTGGCCCCTAAATTGAAGGGCCAGCCCCTTTTTCTTGGCATCATACGAAAGTTCTTTTGATATTAAACATATTTTGTTCAACAAGTGTTTAGAAATTCTTTGGCGTTTTTGAGCTATCTGGGATATGACATTTTAGGGGCCGACCCCTCATCTCCTTATTGGGGCCAGATTACGAAACTTTTATGATTGAATATTGTTTAAAACATCATTCTAAGCATCTTTTATTCTATATTGCTTTTCAAAATATTTGTCCTTTTTGAGATATATTCGATCGAAATTTTGGACTTTTGGCCCCTTAAAACCCCTAATTACGTAACGCATAATAAAAAAATTATAATGTATGGTTTAATTAGTGAAAGATGAACATTTTTGCTTCTTAAACATATTACAAAACATTTCTCAGTAAAGTGCTATAGAAGAAAGACTTTAGAGCCCTTTTGGCCCCTAAATTGAAGGGCCAGCCCCTTTTTCTTGGCATCATACGAAAGTTCTTTTGATATTAAACATATTTTGTTCAACAAGTGTTTAGAAATTCTTTGCCGTTTAAGAGCTATCTGGGATATGACATTTTAGGGGCCGACCCCTCATCTCCTTATTGGGGCCAGATAACGAAAATTTTATGATTGAATATTGTTTAAAACATCATTCTAAGCATCTTTTATTCTATATTGCTTTTCAAAATATTTGTCCTTTTTGAGATATTTTCGATCGAAATTTTGGACTTTTGGCCCCTTAAAACCCCTAATTACGTAACGCATAATAAAAAAATTATAATGTATGGTTTAATTAGTTAAAGATAAACATTTTTGTTTCTTAAACATATTACAAAACATTTCTCAGTAAAGTGCTATAGAAGAAAGACTTTAGAGCCCTTTTGGCCCCTAAATTGAAGGGCCAGCCCCTTTTTCTTGGCATCATACGAAAGTTCTTTTGATATTAAACATATTTTGTTCAACAAGTGTTTAGAAATTCTTTGCCGTTTAAGAGCTATCTGGGATATGACATTTTAGGGGCCGACCCCTCATCTCCTTATTGGGGCCAGATAACGAAAATTTTATGATTGAATATTGTTTAAAACATCATTCTAAGCATCTTTTATTCTATATTGCTTTTCAAAATATTTGTCCTTTTTGAGATATTTTCGATCGAAATTTTGGACTTTTGGCCCCTTAAAACCCCTAATTACGTAACGCATAATAAAAAAATTATAATGTATGGTTTAATTAGTGAAAGATGAACATTTTTGCTTCTTAAACATATTACAAAACATTTCTCAGTAAAGTGCTATAGAAGAAAGACTTTAGAGCCCTTTTGGCCCCTAAATTGAAGGGCCAGCCCCTTTTTCTTGGCATCATACGAAAGTTCTTTTGATATTAAACATATTTTGTTCAACAAGTGTTTAGAAATTCTTTGCCGTTTAAGAGCTATCTGGGATATGACATTTTAGGGGCCGACCCCTCATCTCCTTATTGGGGCCAGATAACGAAAATTTTATGATTGAATATTGTTTAAAACATCATTCTAAGCATCTTTTATTCTATATTGCTTTTCAAAATATTTGTCCTTTTTGAGATATTTTCGATCGAAATTTTGGACTTTTGGCCCCTTAAAACCCCTACTTACGTAATACATAATAAAAAATTGATAATGTATAGTTTAATTAAAAAAAGATGAACATTTTTGCTTCTTAAACATATCACAAAATATTTCTCAGTAAAGTGCTATGGGAGAAAGACTTTAGAGCCCTTTCGGCCCCTTATTTGAGGGACCAGCCCCTTTTTCTTTTTATCAAACGGAAGATCTTGTAAATATAAATTTTATTTGCGCTATATGTTATTGTAAAATATTTTCAGGAAAGGAGATAAAGAACAAAAACCATTAAAAATTACGTCGTTTTTTAAAACTCGATTTTCGGGTCCAGGCGAGCTTCGACGCCTTTGAAGCCAGACAACAACAAATGCCTTTAAACACATCTACAATCTTTTGTCTACAATCCCTGAAAATTTAAATTCATTATCTTTTTTCGTTTAGGAGGGGATAGCAGGACAAAATGGCCCTCTAAAAATCACTAAAACGTCAATATCTCCCGAACGGAAATGACGTCATCAAAATAAAAAATTATATATAAGGTTTTTATCAATATCTACAAGATCTGAAATTTTCACGAAAATCGGTCAAGTCGTTTTCAAAAAATCGCTTGTACAAAAAAGCGTAGGAAAAAAAAAAAATAAAAGGGAAAAAGAAACAAAGCAATAACAATAAGGTCTTCCGTTGGAAACGGAAGACCTTAAAAAGTATGAACTTTTTTGCAAGGAGTGCCATCCTATTTTATCTAATTTACATTAAACATTATCTAGTCTTTGAATATTATTGTGAACATGTGACAATTAGCGCATACGAATGATCGGAAGATGACTTTTCAACAAGTTAAGGTGGATTTCTGAATAAGCCTATTGTAATACAAATAAAAATGTATCTACCGATAATGATTCCCTCTATTTCTTACGAAAACTTTTTACTAAGTCATAGCTCTCTTGAAACTAACAGGACTTAAATCTACACATCCCACTAGTTGAAACCTACAACGACCTTAGAAAAATCACGGACTGCGCTAAATAATCATGATGATGTCAAACTCAAATTCCCACAGGAGACGATTCAACTGCTTCTTTAGCTAACATACTGATGTACATTAACAGTAATTTAGTTAATTTAACTTACTTTTTACAATCAATTTGTTAATTTGTTTAAAGAAAGTTGTAAATATAAACAATAAAATGCTTTTTTTGGTGATTTTCGCGGTTTGCGTTATTGTCTGCAATGTCACTACGTTCATATCCCACATGAAACACCCAAGAAAGCATTTTATTGTAGAATTGAATTTCATTAAAGCAATGTACAAGTTTTAGCGGCAGCGGTTTTCCGCCATTAACGCTGAAAAGAATACACAGCCAAGTGTAATACATACGTTTACAGTAATATGTAGCACGTATATATTAAAGCTGGCTTGCGTAGAATGAGAAAAAATCGTAACAGAACTGACATAACCTTGATTCCATTCAGTAGAGATTAAAGACAGTGACACAAATTCTTTATCTACACAAGGTGAACCTTCACCTTACAAACCAGCCTATCCTGTCGATAAGGTTTGCAGAGTACCATGTTCTTCGTTGTGTTTTTTCTTTCATTAGTGGGATCAACGTTAAGTAAGTAAATATTCAGCCAATCTTAGAAATTAAGGGCATCATTTCTTTATTTGTTTTCAAATTTTCGCGTTATTAAAACATATTGTATTTCAGCAAGTTCTTTGAGTAAAAGAGGAGGTGGCGGTGGCCACAATGTTCCGCTAATCAACTGTCCGACATGTGTGCATCACGTTTGTGATTTAAATAACTTGATACAATGTGAAGTTTGTCAGATTCATATACCCCATGAAAATCAGCCGCCGGTAGATGTCAAATGCTTACAAGTAAGTGAAAAACTTCTTACATTTTTCTTTTTAACAATCTATAGAATCAAACAACGATTGATAAATAAAGTGATTCTGTGGTTTAACTTAATGATAAAAACAAAATGAATTACAAAATGTGATGGATGATTTTTTGTTTCGAAAATTTAATGCTGAAAACCTTACTTTGAGACAAAGTTACCACTTGAATGAGCAAAATTCAAACTTTTTCTCAACAAATGGTTGTAGAGAGTACACCAATAAACTTCCTTCATATTTTTTCCAATTTTTAAATCTTCAATATAAGTCTGTAGCTACGCAGTTCGAAAGCTGTTCTGAGTGATTAAAAAGACATTGTCATGTTCTTGTATGCATACTTTTCAAAGAAAATGGCATGTAGGACATATTTATTGCTTTTATATCTTGTGGCAACATTTTTCGCCAGTTTCGGGCAGAAACAAGCCAGTTCAAGAAATCATTACATTCTTATCCTCAAATGTACAAGATGGCCGCACATCCCCCATAAAAATTATGATAAGACTCACTATTTCATCATTTTTGTATGTGGTTATAATGTGCTTTTTATGAAAGTTTTTTTTCCAAATGAAATATATATGTTTTTGCAAATTACATTATCGTATTCTCATTGATCCGTCGTTTGATTAAAACCAATGGCGTTTTTGAGAGCATAAAATGTATCATCAATATGTGTTTTGATGACTCATCTCCCACCAACAAAAGTTGTTGTAAAATGTTTCCCGATAGGATCCAAATTGAAAAATGTCCTTAAAAGACTTAAATAAGTTTAAATAATTGTATTAGGAATTATCTCCTAAGAATATATAAAGTCTTCTTTAATGACATGACAATCAATTTGTAAATAACTTTCTAGGTTAGTATGGGAACATAAAAAGAAGAAAATTAAATGTCATTTTAATTTGATGTCCCTTTGTGTAGATAGACATCCTTTTACACTTTTCGCGATAGTTCAATTAAGTGTATACTAAAACAGAAAACTCGAATGCAAAAGATGATCGTTTTAGCGTCTTTCAATACTATATTCAGCTAATTTGAATGAACGGAGGTAAGCGTAATTGAAAATTTAAGAACAGATTAATTCATAACTTGTTGTTACAAAGTTGTGTTTTCCACCGTTATGAATGCTTTGGACTTGAAACAACCAATACAAACTATAAGCTTTATATACTAATTAATATTGCATTTGAATGTATATTCTTTAAAGAGGAAGGTCTCTATGTTCGATGATGAAAAAATTCAAGTAAAAATTTTAAAACCTTTTGACTTCAGTTAACAGTCAAGTATCTAATATTATGTAGACAACATTACTTAGAACGAATGAAAATTTGAATGTTTACAGGCTCATAAGAACTCGTAAACTTTCAAAACAAACCCTTCGGAAATAACCGATATAGAAGCAGTGGGGGTTTATTCGGGATGGCCACTTAATTGGATCTACGAAGAATAAAACTTTTGCATCAACTGACCATTAATGAATAGAGAGAGAGAGAGAGTGTGAGAGAGAGAGAGAGAGAGAGAGAGAGAGAGAGAGGGTGTTAAATCGCTGGAACATGCAACTGGGCATAACCATTCGTGGACGAAAATAGTTGATATGTCGACAAATAATAGTTTATATGTGCGACCTTTGTGAATGCTGTAGTAACTAGATAGCATGTGAGGTACTTAAATGATATATCTGCCGCTTGGAATAGGCCGAAGGAGTTCACTTGATGCACTACCCATAGCTTTGCTTTACGATGCTTATTCTGATGACCGATCATGTATGTGTGTTAATTTAAATTAAATTTAAATGTTGATCGTTGATATCACGCTGCGCTCGCTATTAAATGCGTAGGATTTTCATACAGTTCCCGGGAAGCACTTTTTAATACAAGGAGGATAAAATTATATCATACGTAAAATGTCAGATTATTTGATCAAGTGTATGCTCTTGCACTACTGCATTTTATATGACAGATTTTGCGTCATTCTCGATACAATCAATCCCAATATGTACTCATTTGTATTTTGTAAAATGTTTTTAATTTTCGAAATACATCTTTTCATGAACATCGCATTAATAATGGGCATGGCTTATGCAAATTTCCTTATGTAACAAATAACATGTGCTAAAATTCTGATTCCTTCTTAACACAGCTGAGATGCAAACAAAAGCTGAAGCTTGTGATATAAATGTAGAAGTATTTTTAGAAACTACCCCCTTATATACAATGTACATGTACCACAATTGTATTGAAAACAAAATTATGTAAAAACCTTTTATTTTTCATGTTACATTTATATTTAATGTTTCTTCAGATTTTCAAATTATTTGTAAAAAAAAAAAATTCGTCGTAACCCTTTTTTAAGTTTTATTGGTTTGCGTGAAGAATTTTACAATTAAAACATATTTTACATTTAAACTTTGAGGTAAAACAAATACGTTAAAAAATGTTGCTTGGGTATTTTTGCGTCTGTTGATGTAAGGAAATATCAAAACAAAATTCGAAAAAGCACTGACATAACCACAAATAAAGCTGGATTATTTCTAAGATTTTGTTGACATAATGCTAAAATGTTTCAGAGAATATCCAAGGACAGTTTTCATTAAAAAAGATTAAACGGAAGTAAAATTTAAACACATTAAAGAACGGATTCTTGTATTTTAATTTCGCATCATCTCTGAAAAAATAATATTCTAAATCGGTCGCACCGTTAAAGGGGCATGGTCACTATTTTGGTCAAAAGTTATTTTTTCGATTTTAATGTTTACAATGCTTTAGTAAGGCATTTTTAATAGGCAATCAAAATTTGAGTGTCATTGTTTACATTTTGAATGCCAAAGTTCAAATTCAAATTTTAGTCCTAAAATGAGTGTGTTAAACGTTAGGAACTGTTTATTTAAGCTTAAAATAAATAAGAAGATAGACAAATCCGCTCAAAAAAATGTTTTACAGGTATATTGAACCCCTGTAAGCAAAAACAGGGCACAAGCCTTGTTTACATGACAAAGAAATGTGAGCTGTGTATCTTGCTTATAACTTATCTACTGACTCTCAATTTCATTTAATCATTAGAAATGAATTCCTTAAGCATTGTAAATAATAAAAACAGAAAAATAAAATTTGACCAAAATCGCGACCATGTCCCTTAAAGACGATATTTGGGGGGGGGGGGGGGGGGGGTCATGAAGAAAGGGAAAAATAAAAAGGAAACAATTAAATTACAGAAGGGTATTTCATTAGGAACGATAACTCTTAGATATCATTATTTCATTATTAAAGGCTGGTCATTGCCACGAAAAACCCGACCATCATTGCTGTGACAACGAGGGATGTGTAGGTAAATACTGCGATATAAGATATATATATAGTGTAAGTTCAATTGTCACGAACAATTACTATATTTAACATGAAAATTTAATCATATTTAAATTCACTTGATTGTCTGATTTTATGATTCAAGTTATTTCTTGTACGTTAAATACATGTATATAAATAAAACAATTTTGAATAATAATAATATTTCAAAAATGAATAAAAATTAACATTTGTAGATAAACGTATAAATATTACTTTCGGCATAATATGATGTATTGTTTCCATAGCAAAATATTTTGACGAACGCTGTGACAATTTTCTTTCCATTTTGTGATTTGATTCGCTACATCAAGATTCCGACCGCCCGTTTAAAAAATGGGGCTCGAAAGACAGACACCCCTAGCAAAATAAAGTTCAACACTAAGAATATTAATGAGGATTGGAGAAAATTAGGAGATGAATTTGAACTCTACAAATTTCTTTCGGAAGAGGAAGAGGACAAAACGAAATTACTGTCGTTGAAGTATTCAATCGGCGCGGATGATATAGAAATCTGTAACACGTTGAAAATTAACAAAGAAGAGAATGACTGAACATTGAAAGGAGTTCTTGTTGTTTTGAACGCATACTGTAGACATAAAAGTACCGAAACTGTTGAGGAATTCAAATACAATGGAGATATTCATTACCGAAATGAAATCATTAGAAGCTAAATGTACTTGTACTTAAAGTGTAATTGTTGATTCCTATTTAAGAGATAGAATCGTCTGTGGAATTATGGATCCTCTACTTAGAAAACGCTTATTAAGAACCTCTTTACCCACCTTAGACAAGTACATAGACATTTCTAGAGCTGCAGAAATTACCCAACAAAGGATCAGCATATTTGGTAATAATCCATGAGCAATTATGCAGACCAAATGTTAACAAAGTCAACGAAGGAAGCCAACCCCCCCCCCCCCCCAAAAAAAAAAAAAAAAAAAAAAAAATAAAACAAACAAAAACTTTAAAAAACTAGTAGGCTAATTGTTCTCGAACAATTAGAGGTCTTTCCACCTTAATTTTTTTTTTAATGAATTGCAAGACTGCTCAATAAGATATATACAAAATTATTATACCAATGCTATATGTTGTACTATAAAATGGGAAAGCCACAAAGCCATAAAATGATAAATGATTTTAAAGAGATTTTCTTTTTATTTAAAGCCATTTCTGTAAGAATTCCATGTTGTATATATATCGTAGACATCTATTGATAACTTTTCTAAAAAAAATTTTCACTTACTCTGAACAAAACTGAGCCAAGTGAATATTCTTTAAACAAGCATATAAACAGAAAACCTAACAATAGAAGAGAGTGTTCTAGAGGCTAGCTGTCTTTGTACTAAATGAATGGGTTGACTGTAAAAACAAGTTCCACTTGAGTAACAACAGGACCTGATATGATACCTGGCTGACCCAGTTGAATACCTTATTGCGCAATTCAGCTATTGAAACCCTTATTATAATTCTTTATTTCAAAAGATATGAAAAGTCATTAATTAAAAGATTTCCAAATGACATTGACCTTTGACCTTTATGTAATTTTCTTTGGCCAAGGTAGACGCTTCTATTCCAAGTGGTCCGAAGTCTCTATGATAAATAGTAAAAAAGTTTGAAGTGATTTTATCGAAGTTTTAATACTTTCAGGGGCAATAACTGCTAGAAGGGGGCCTCAGATCCTTCGGTGTAAATAGATTGAAGAACCCACTAAGTGTACTGAATACATTGGTAAAAGTTCCAAGTCTTTATCTCTTATGGTTATAGAGGAGTAGCGATGATTAGTATTTAGTATAAAAGGGGCAGTAACTCTGTAATTATTTAAAAGTGTGAACTGAGGGGCTATATTTTTAAATGTCTTATGGTGTCCTACTACGTCCATGAAAAAGTTTTTCTCTAGCACCCTAAACAAACATCTAAAAACTCGTTAATTAATTATAACAGATTTTCAAATGACATTGACCTTTGACCTTTTTGTCATTGTGTTCGGCCAAGGTAAACGCTTCAATCCCAAGTGGTCAGAAGTCTCAGTTTCAAGGCAAAAGGAAACAAATATCCCAATAATCTTAAAATACTTAAAATACAGCTGTTTGATGGTCAATGAACCATCGAAATTTACAATCTCAATAAATTCTGAAAAGCATAGTAAAACACTTACAAAAGCCATTGTCAGTTTTGCACAGCAGAAAAATTACCTCCAAACCAGTCAAAAACCAATCGCGTTCAAAAATGTTTCACGTGTAGAAAGTACGAAATTGATTTTGGCATGCTGAGCATTACAAAGAAATTCGATGCTGACTACATTCAGCAATTTGACCAAATTAGACCAAATTAAATGGCTGATGATGCCTTTCGGAATTTTGAACGGAAGAGTATCAACGCCGTCAGGATTAGGCAGGAGAAGGACATCCAGGCATCTAAAGCATTGCCAAGGACCTCTGTGTATGGTGAATGTGCCACAGAGGAAGACCCTATTTTAGATCATGACCAAAAGTTGAAAGCACTGATTAAAAGATGTTGCAGACGAGAACTTGGGATGAACAAAGACAAGACGAGACTTTGAGAGTAAAGTAAGATTCATGGGACATCTCATTACAAAGGCCTAAGAAACGCAAACATGTCAACAAAGTTCTGGAAAAGAAGCAGAAATAGAAGCTTGTAAAGTTGTAAAAACAAACGACAAACACGTGCACATTATAATACTCGTAGTCCTAATGACCTGGAACAATTGACGATTATAGACCTTGTGCGCATCGCACCACCGAATGGGATGGGACCTTCAAAAGAATGAAAAAGGGAGTAGTCACCAAAGTCCTCCCCAACTGATCTTTTAAAACTCAGTTCAATGGAGAGAGAGAGAGAGAGAGAGAGAGAGAGAGAGAGAGAGAGAGAGAGAGAAGTAACCAAGTGAATTCCAAACAGACAACCCAGTAAAAAAGCAAGTTTTTGTAATCGTAGACCAAAACTTGATCATGATGCAAAGTAAAAAGGCCAATTAGATGCAAAGCCTGTGTAAAGTTATCTAAGTCTTTAATATCAACGCTATGTAAGAATCCAAGATTTATAAAAGGGTCTGGCCACGTATAGTCACAAATTTTCCTTGTATTACTTATATGGACACATCTAGGGGCAATACGCAAAAAAATACTAAACGTTGGTTGCTGTAGGCAACCGTTGCCTTAGTCACCGGGGCTAAAGGTGGAAAGTAGCAAAAGTTATCTTCTTTGAAGCCATATTAGAAGGTTTTGGCCACTAATGTAAACTATCAAAGACATAAAACAGCCTTTGCCCTATTTTTATTTCTTATATTATATGAGAAAATTGATGAAGAATCCAATACTAAAATGTTACCTTTGAAACCGTTACAATATTTTTCAAATTAGTGATTTGTGGTTTTTTAAAGGCCAAAATGGGAAACTATTAATTTTTTACATCCTTATAAATGTCCATGCAAAATAAATTTTATAATAAAAATTGACATCCGTTGCTATGATAAGTAGACCAAGAAATAGAAAAACTGCAAAAAGAAGAAGATTTTGATATGCTTTAATTCCTGACTTTAGAAATTTTTAGCAATTTGAATTTAGTTGGAACTTGGAAAAATAAATTTTCATTAATACCACAAAAAAGCTTTGTTATGGAACAGAAAAGTGTTGTTGCTACCGAAAATGAAATTGCATAGAAAATCACACAGAAATTCTTACTTTTTTTGCATAGCAGCCAACGGCAGTTATTTTTAGAAAATATAAGATTTTTTTCAAGTGTCATTAAAGTTTATGATATACTCGATTTTTTCCTCGCCAATTGATTTAATATATTTAATCATTATATATAAATAATATCCATTCAAAAATGCCTGAAAATATTTTAATTTACCTTATTTTATAGCTCGTTACCATAGCAACGAATCTCATTATTTATATTTAAATTCTTAATTGCACAATCACAATAGCTTTTACCAAAAAATCCAAGATTTGCACTTTTTATTCAAATTAAATGATAAAAACATATTTTTAAAGCTGCTTGGTCCGATTTTTTTGTTATTACAGTATCAATTTTTTTCCATACAAACCATTTATCTTAGAAAGTTATGGACTTTTTCTATTTACACCAGCAGAATCAGTCTCCTTTCAAAGTTAGAAATATTCAAAGTAAATATAATAATTTCTTTTTGGGCAAACGAAAAAACAAACCAAAATGCATCACGGGAATGTTTAGAAAAAGAAACCGTTTGGTTTCGTCCCCCGAATGATTGGGGCTATTCAACCCTCATGCTATGCATCGATTGTAAAGAAAGCAAACTTCAGATATATTAGTGAACAAAACGTACACGTTTATTTGTAATTTTTCTGAACATTTCGACCTTTATTTAAAGCGATGTCAAAATCGTAATACAACCATGCCGTCTCGTCGTCAGGGGTGAAATTTAACATGAGGCGAAATAACGCGGTACCCTTTTATGTCGTTTGTTTTGTTAGCAAATTTTGTACGTATTTTTCTTTATTGAAATTTGGCTTACTTGACTGGGAAAACTACTGCAATGTCTATTATTATACATATACTTAGCATAACCATCGTTTAAAAGCGTGCATAAAATTTGATATAAAATCGGACCAAGCAGCTTTAAATTTCTGTTATGTAACCATGGAAACGCTCTAAAAAATGCGTTTCTCCGCGATATTTTGTTTCTCTTGAAAAACATTTTTAATAATGTATTTTACCCTGGAAACCCTCAGTTGTGCACATTACTTACAATATGTTCTCAAATAAGCATTAAAATGCAATTTTAACATCTTTTTCTTCTGTTACCATGGCAACGGTACCACATAGCAACAAATAAATGGTGTTAGGCATTTTTACTTATCAAAGTCTATCAAATTGTAAAGTATGGTGAAAAACCATGACTATGCGTAGCCAACGAATGTTGATTCTTACATAGAATTGATCTTAAATTCTTGTGTGTAAGTCATTCATGATTGACTAGTTGTGTATTCAGGGCACAATAACCCCCAGCTTACCAAACTTTGAGCAAGAGCTGATACGTTTCAATTTTAAATGCTTTGTTCTGTATATGCGCGTCGTTTGAAATTTGAATTTAAAGCTTTACGGATAATACCTTTTAAGAAGACATGATATTTGTTCTTGACTTTCTCTACAACGACAAAAAACTTTATAAAGGAGATAAAATGTAACATGCGATGTTTTACTTATCTTGTTATGGAATGTTCGCATTTTTATATGTAAATATATTTATTTGTTCGTTTCGTCTAAACAAATCAGTGGTTTTGATTCGTTAGTGGCTTTCATCTGTATCCTCATTCTTTGGGCATTCTGATTGTTTGTACAGCTAACCCACTTAGTTAAACCACCTAATTTTTTTTGCAAGAAATGATGCCTTGTTTTCTATATTCTTTTTATATAAATTTTAGCAATTGTACGATCAAATATTGCGTTATTTCATTTCCTTTGATTATGCAAAAACAACTTGTGCTCCAAAAGTACGTCATTTTCGTCAATGGTGAAATGTATTGAACTATACACTTCAAATTTAAGTCGTAATATTATTACAAAGACAATTGAAAATGTAAATGTGTTAATTTGGAATAGGATTTTGCATACAAAATGTTTCTAAAAAATAAACATAGTAAGGACTTAACAAAGTGGAACAATGTTTCAATCCTTCATTGTTGATAACATTATACATTTCAGCACAATACTTTGGACAACATGTATCCGGTGCAGTGACTCAAACAGGTCTGTCATATTTTATTTCTCATTTGTTAATTTCTTAAAAGTCAGTTTACATGGATACGATTGCTAACTCTGATATCAATATTCTATGAAAAAAAATGTTGACTTTTATTTCCCCTTTAATTTTTTGAGGACCCATGATCTCATCATAAGTAGGTAAATAAAATAAAGTATAATAAGAGTTAACCAAAGAAATTGCCAAAATAATGCTTTTGAATAAAATAGCTAAATAATACCAAATATTAAAACATATCAAAGTACACACTTGCATAAAACCCCTTATCAAAACTCATACGTCATCGTATCATTGATAACCAAACACTCAAAATTTAAAGGCATAAAATGTTGATACTTATTATGAAAAAAAAACCATTTTAATTTTTGTGATATACGGTTATTTAATGCGAGAGTTGATCCTATCTAGAGCAGAACGCATTGCACATATAATGTGAGCTATTTCACCATGTAAACCACAACATGCGGGGTGTATATACTAATATGTAATACGTAGGTTATACTCTCAAAGGGGCAAAAAGGAGGTCAAATGTAGATATTTCATCAGTAAAAATGTGCTGCCGTAAGAAAACATTCATAAGAAATATATAGACACGTCTGAATCAATCGTCTCTAGATTTTTCAAACTACGTCGATTGGAGCGAGTTTGACCCTGACGTATGTTTATGATAAAAAATCAGGATAAAACTGCAGTTTATTATAATTTTATATGATTTACAAACACGTCATCTGTACATGAATGATTATATATACAAAAAATAGATTGAAGGTTGATAAAATCAATAGCATACAATGTTTTTGAAGTAAAACTGATGTTGTTCACAAATTACTTAGGGTGATCAGCAACTTTCTAATTTTTTAAATACTCTTTAAAAAACTAAAAGCATTCGGTTATCGTTTACAGTTGAGACTAGAATAAATGAATGTCAGTGATTATTTTTTTAAGAATTATTTTGGATAATTTTTATAATAACTGATGGTTAATTTCTAAAGTTATTGTGATTCATTTAACTAAAATTACGATGATACTGTCTTTGACTGTACACAGGGCTACGTATTCAATATGTTTACTCTCTTTATACATCTAAAACATCTTTCTACAGCTTAGTTTTACTGAAATAAAGGTAACAATATTTATACCCCCGCAAGCATAGTCTGGGTGTATATAGGAATCACCTTGTCCGTCTGTCTGTGCAAACGTGTCCAATTGATAATAGTATCTTTCTTACGGAGGGACATTGAAATCTAAAACTTCACACATAGGTTCTTTATGACCTTACGGTGTGTTATAGTTTTGATCCACGGTCATTTGGGAAAGTTCAAGGTGAGTTGAAGAAAAAATACAAAATTTGTGTGTGCCATATCTTGAAATGCAAAATGATAAGAAGCTAAAACCCTACACAAACGCCTAAAATAGACCGGAATAAAGCTATTCAGAGTATGTCATAAGCTTTGTCGAGATCAAGGTTTGACGTGTTACAAGTTACAATCATAGCCTAGTTATTAAGAGCCCTCGATATAATAGATGACTCAACATAAAAATTAAAATTTGTCGACTGAAAAAAGCATAAACAGAGTCGGCATTTTATAGATTGATTGAAAGAAAGAGAAGCAATATAAGCCAAGTTCATTGTATAGGACTGTCAGGAATACAAAAATAACCGGAAGTAACAATCATTTTCTCGCGTTTTATGAATTTAATATCTTCAAAAGGCATTAAAAATTCAATATAAACTTGTAAAAAAATATTATATAAAAATATTAAAATACAAATATCCGTAGTTTAACATACATTTTTCAATTTTCACTTTACACCACTTTGCGATCGAAATTTTTGAAATTCGCACGAGCTCTCGCATTCGTTGCATACGTTTTACTGGTCGCATCAAGTCTCCTCTGAATAGTGGACATGCACACTATTCAGACGCGACCAAACGCGATCAAAATTATCTCAGTGCAACGCACGAACATTTGTGCGAACGTTTTACAACGTTTTGTGTACTCGCAAGAGTGATGCACGATTTATAAAAATCGTAAGATAAATCGCTGGTGTTTATGCGTCTGTTTTGCGACCTTGAGACTGTTGCTCAACGTGTCTCATGTAATCTTGCAACGTTTTACTATCATTGCACGACTTATTAGCCTCAATATTCCATGCTTTGCCACTAGTATATATACCCTGTATAAGTATCTCTGTTTCAGAACAAAATTTACAATATACATTTATTATAGATCGTGAGGGAAATACATGTATGAATATCTATTCCCTTAAAAAAATCTTATTTCCCGAGGGATTCGCCCGAGAAAAATTTGTTTTTTTCTTGGGAATAAATCTTCATATTCCCTGAACATTAATTCAATAAACGTTTTATTATACCAATCAACATATGATTACACAAACTACGTTGATTTCTAATAATGTTTGACTTTTCAACAGTCGCAACATTTACGTCGTGATTGTTTGATTTCCCTTGTAACTGTCTCACTTTTCTTTCATAAATCATAGATAGTTAAGTTGGTTCTGAGATATAGAGAGAATCATAATGAGGTAATATTTTTGATTTAATCATATTTGTCTACATCGTATGCTCATATCGGCTTTTTCATTCCTATGATATCGCCTTGATTTTGTAGACCAATCAGATATAATAGAATGATCAATATTGAGGTATGATAATAAATGCCGCTGCATATCTGTATCTTCTTGGGACGCATCTTTTCTCGCTTTCAGCTATGTCTACTGAATATGGGCGGTGTATATACCCCCTCTGACTCGCACGATCATTCGTACCATGGAACGCATAATCGCACGTCCAATCACATTGGCGCACGTTCAACCGTTCGATCACCTAGTCTCTCGCGCGTTCCTATCGTACTATCTTTCAACAGTTGCTTTCGTTGTACAACAGTCGCATACAGACGCAAGATATATCGCAAGATACAATGCGTTTACATCGCACAACGCTCGCAAAGATCGTGCGAAATTCGTACGAATACTTTTTTCATATGTGATTATTTCGGCAACAGTTGGCGATTGATATCTAATTTTTTCAGTCGCACGAATATTTGGTCGCTTCTGCTCGTGCGCCAATTGTGAAAGGGGCTTTAGATCCACATTTGGCTGTGTATTTAGATGTAATGTGACGTTGATAACATTTAAAAATAAATAAATGACATATATAATATATTAAAATAAATAATACCTGATCATATTTATAGTCTAGACAGGCACGTGCCAATGCGAATAAAGTGTTGAATCTTTTTTTAAAACTTAATACATTTTAGACGAGCATACAGTGGACGACTTAAACAAATGATCGAAATGGATTAATACAGTAGATTGATAATACAACTTCTATACTCTGTCCTGAGTGTTTGCTTCCACCACTTTTTGCTTGATATTTCGATACTGATAAATACCTTTGTGCTCAAACTACGTTCACCCACTAATATGAAAAATGTCCAGATTATCTGTTTTGAAACGCCCCCTCAACCGCTTCAGGTTTCAATACACATCCCAAAATTTGGTTGTTACACGTTTTCTGATTGCCCACGTAAAAATAAAACTAATATCGATTTTGCTGGAAATAAAGTTTAAACTTTGTACAATTCATTATGATATTTTAAAGATTAATTTGTTTCTAGAATTAATAGCAGAAAATAAGGTTGTAATGAATGATTTCAATGCCCAATTTATACTCATTTATAGTTTACTATAAATTATTGAATGTTTCATCATAATGATTATGAATCGTAAACTGCCCAAATCCAGTTTAACGCGTAAAAATTGAATAGTTATGTTTTATAGTATTTGACACATATGTCATTTTATTTTATTAATAAAAAAGAGATATTTGAAACAAATAAAAATGTTTGATAGTAGGGTTTGATTGAGGATTTAGAAGAAAGTATAATTTGCGATACGTTAGCCGTAAGGCAAATTTGTTAATTCTAATAAATGAATCTATCGAGAGCTAGTGATCGACGAATTTATTCTTATCTGCTTTAGGGAAAAGTATTTTAATCGCAAAAGATATGGTATAAATATATTAACGGATATATAACACATTCAAGCAATTTCTCTTTAAAATCTTTTACATGTGTTATTGTTACAGCAAACCCAACCAGCACAGGTGGACATCAAACAAACCAGACAAACCAACTACTTAATCATATACCTTGTCCTGTTTGTACTCATCATAAATGTGATGTTACAAATACAGATTTATGTGAAGTTTGCCAGATTACTTTCGAACATCAACTACCACGTCAAACAAATTGTCTCACTGTAAGAAAAAATTAAGAATCAATGTGATTATTGTTCTATTTCTAAGATCGCATTAAGCACTTAGATTAGTATTATATGTTTTATGTTGTTTGCCGTATTAATTTTGTTTTAGGTCGACCACCATTGTAATGATGAAAATAAACATATCTGCTGCACTGACATGGCATGTGTAGGTAAATTATTTCTTTTCATATTTATGCAAAAACTTTTCATTCGCTGATTTAGAGTAGAGGTCGGGGAGACCGAACCCCATTAATTTGCAAAGTTAGTGAAATTGTACACACTGTAGTAAATTTACATGCAAGAAGTAACAAAAAACCATTGGATCCGATTATCCTGGATCAGAGTACATTTACAATGATTGACGGTGTCTGTCAACGAAATGGATGACATTTTTATGAATAAAAGAATTTCGTTTAACCTCTTAAACAGCTTTTTAATTCTAAAAATAGTTCTCGGTTGGGAATTTAGGCTATACTTCTTTTGAATAGAAATAAAGAAAATGTTATTAAAAATTGTAAAGATTTCATTCGATACTTGATTCAAAAAATTATTTTAATCTATAGTTAACACTCAAAATATAAACATAATGATCGCAAATTTTGATCAATGAACCAATATATCTTACATCACATCACATTATAATATATTATACTTATTGCTTAGCCGATGAGGTATACATTGTAAAATATATTTTGGTTTTACTAATAACTGTTAAATACTGGGGTTTTTTTGTTGATTTTGATTTGATACCACAAATTCTGTTGTACAACGTGGTAAGAAACCCGACTTAACTCTATACGCACCATAGTCCACAACAATGCATGCTTTTGATTTTACTAAAAATTTGAAAAAAGAATGTGCCAACTAATATACATCATACCTAAATAGCTTCTAGAAGAATAGCAAAATATTAAGTGAAATCCGTTCAAGTATCCGTTTTACGATTATCAGGCAATTTTGAATAAGAATCTCTGAATGAGGTTGTATTTGTAACCCTATAAACACTCCAATCGTACCAATATATATTCATGTAGGGACAGAAGATTACGGAGTGCAGATATTTAAATCTTAGTTTATTTGTAATTACCAAATTGCAGAAATGACAAGACTGTTTAAAATGTAAATTGTGCTATGCATTGTGAATCACACGTGTTTGAACAGTTTTTGTTTAAAATGTATGTCAGCTTCGAATGTAGCACAAGCGTCAAGTACGTATGTAAAACTTATTTAGATTGATTAGATTGCACACCACAACATTCATTTTTAAGTTTAAACCTATATCCCCACAACTGCAAGGTTTGACTTTTGTTAAACAACAAAGGGAAGTAATTTGAAAGTAGGATGCGTGGTGCGTATTTAAGATGTTTTATTTAGAAATATGTGCATATTCAGCGGTTGTTGTATTGTGTATTTTATTGCTTAATTTTATACTTTTAGAGAACGTGTTTGGAAATATTCCTAAATCTGGAGCCTCTCTAAATGGTATACTTTGGATAATGAAACACGATTTGTTAAGTTATAGATAAGTTTAATAGTTAAAATTTTTTTTCCGTAAAGATATAGAATTTACGCAAATGAAGTACGCATTGAAAATAATGATCATGGAGATGAGAGTTATATAATTCTCATTAAGAATATAGAATCTTATTTATTGAAAAAGATTTATTTTTAGGAAAAAATGACAAAATAGGAAAATATTTTTTCCAGGTAATAAAATATATTGTCCAGAGTGTACTTTACATAATTGTAACTTCATCCATTGCGAGACATGCGTGTATCACGGTTTCGTTCATGGAACTCAGCTGCATGACTTTAAAACTTGTGAACTAAAGGTACAGTGAGAGTTTTTTTTTTTATTATCAATGCATCTATATAATCCGACCTACAGAAAACTGATACATATGTATGGATGCAATAACCACGGTTTTGATATAAAGTTATCAAATTTTTATAGTCAGAATGCAGTAAAGAGGGTTTCATTTGCTGTCATGATTATCCTTGCATAGGTATGTTTAGCTTCAATACAGATGATTTTTCTATCTAAACTTAGAATTTCAAGCCAACACTTTCGACATCGTCGGGGCCCACGGGTTTTCTATCCGTTACATTGCAACGGATAGAAAACCAACCCGTGGGTTCCGACGTTAGCCGTCGTTACAATAATGTTTCTGTGTTGTCCTTTATTTTTTTCTCAAGGTCTATTGAAAATGTAAAAGTATCTAATAAGTATATTGTTTTTTTAGATAAACTATTTGGAACACATTTTCAAATCACTCCAACAATTCAATCAACAAGCAATCCAAGCATCACATCTAAAACAACAGACCGAACAAGTACTTCGGATGCTCACGCTTTATCCCATGCTACAAGTAATAAGTATTAAAAGTAACAGAAAAACAACGCTTTCTGGGAAAAAACGTTTATGCTTGTTCTCAAGACGTATACTAGTTACATAGAAGAATTGCTGATAAGGCATTGTTTTCAAAAGAAGCGAGAATGAAAATAATCATTTCAAATGACAATGTCTTCATTGTAGGTTGCACATAGAAAGCATAATAATTCCTGATTCATTTTGGATAAACTTCCTCCCCAGTGAAAAATGTCAATTAATAACAATGTGAATTTGCACTCGGATATCACTTTACGTGCAAGGCTAATTAGGAAGACTTTTTAGTCAGACATTCAAAATATTTGTCAATGCTTATGTAGGATATTTGATCTATAAAACGTCCTCGTCTTTAAAAGACAAGTGAATGTTTAAGGTAATTTAATTAAAAATAGGTTCATTTGGCTAGTCTTTGAAAATAAATATGATTATACAGTACTTGAAATATTGATATAAAATATGGAGGAAAAATTTTATTTGAATCCAGTATGAATCTGGTCAGGAAAATAAAAGAGACAAAAAATCTTGAAACAGATAGCATTATTACTGTACGTTTTAAAATGGTCTATGAGCTTTGACCATATGTCATATCTTATACCACATAAAACTTTAGCTTTGTTTTCACCAATTTCTGTAAAAATGTTGCATTTTACGGAATTTGAAGACTAAAATCGATTGCAGTTGCAATTTGAGTGGTGAATATATTGTTATATGTTTGCAATTTGTTTTGGATAATTGAAGTAATTCAGTCATAATTGATGCGAAATTTGAAGTAATAAACACCTTTTAGTGAGACGAAGATATTAGTGATATGTCCTTGAATTTGACATAATCGAACATTATTGTAATTTGTAAAACTGATATTTACCAGTTTTGATAGATTAAAATTATACTTGATTTCTTTCATTTTGATATGTCTTTCTAAATTCCCCGTATAACTACAGTTTTAGTTCTTGCAAACAATGACACAAAACTTTGCAAATTTAACTTACAATACTAATGCAACAGATGGATCTACAACTTCAACAGTAGCGACAACGATAACAACAAAAGCACATAATACAACACCAGACACAACAATGCCAACTATAGACAGTTCTGTATCGTCAAACGGTAAAAAAAACCTGTATCTTCCCTTTCCATTTATCCTTCTCTCTCTCCAACTATTTCTAAACGATATGTTGGTCACAGGTGTTTACTTGTAATGACATGTCAAAATTCGTCATAAAAATATCTCTAAAGTTATTAAAATAACGCAATATTCAGTTGATAAGATATAAGCCTATTAAAGCTACACACGCTGCTATAATTTGCGTCAATTTTAAATGACGGGGAAAATACATGTTGTTGATTCCTTACAAAAGTTACCTTTATACTGATAATTGTAATGCCAAATTGCAATTCGATTACGTCATAAAGATATATCAAATTTTAAACAATAAAAAATATTTATTTTCCTAGCCTGCCAGAAAAGTAATGCCTTCTCATGGATCTATTACGTGATATCGACAGCTAATTTTGGACTATCACCCAAAACTTGGGTTTTCCCTCTAAGTGCTATTTTTACTTTGTGTGAATGTATCTTATTTCAACATTTAAAAATAATAGTACCGTGAATAACAAACGTATAACATTCATAAGACATGTATATATTTCAAAGTAACAACTGTTAGAACTGTAAATAAAATCGAGACAGATATATAATTAGGAAAACAATAACGGCTAACTGATTTCCCGCGGATATGTGCAATGAGGTCGGTTTCGCTCCTTCTTTATCAATATTCATGTATATGCATTAGGAAAATAAACAATTAAAATTCTATATCTTTGTAACTAGAAAGAATTATTCACTGTAATGTACAGCATATAGTTAACTTTTATAAGTAAACAAACACATGCGTTTTTACTGTCATTCAAAATTGACGCAAATTATAGTGGGTAATAGTTATTTTTTTTATGTTTTCATGTAAGGGGTCAGACCCTATATTATATGTTGCCAAATATATTGAAAATGTACCAGCGGTGTTTTCTTGTGTCGTCTGACCCCCTCAATATTTACAGGTTTTTTTTTTTACATCATTGTCATTAATTTGAATAAAAGGCCTATTTTCATCTTAAGCTTTGTTATATTTTTCTATTTTCATCAAAACCTAGTGCATTCGTCTTGCCTCTTAGTAACAAAGGAACACAAATAGCTTTTAAATCATATTTAATGCATTAAATAATTTTGAGATAAAGCACTTTGTATTTATCTGTTGTTTCGATCCTTGCCCAATTTGCTATTATCGTAAATTATTCACTCAGCACCATTCATTGTAAGGCAGCTTGCAATTCTTTTGATGTTTTTGTGATGAAATAGGCCAATATGTTATAATCGTTGTTTAATAGAATTGAACAACAAAGGTTTTAAAAAATTAATTCATACAGGATAGAAGCTTGTGATTGGAGCACTTACATGGATATCCCAAACTGATCAAGAAAGAAAGCCTTTTATCGTCTATTTTTGTTTCCATTCTCTTAAATTCATATACCCAGATTGAATGAATAGTAATACAATAAGTGTTCTTACTCGGACTTAAGCTTAGACTTCACTTGAGCTGCTGTCACCCAACGATACCTGGCACAAACGTATACCGACGCATAAAAAAAGGCAAACATAGTTTCGATTGTTGAATGCATTGATAAGAAGATTTTAACAAATAACGGGCACGACAAAGTACGCTAGTATTATTTATCAAACGCTGTAAAATCAAGTTGATTTATTCCATTATAGACAGAATTTTGCATCTCTATGAAATATCAAAGTACTGAAGAACTGACGGGAGTTGATTTTATCGATAATCATTTATTCAAAATCAACGAAATGTGATTTTGCATGGCAAGTAGTATCAGTAATCGAAATATTTCTGAGAAATTGTATGGATCCAAGCAAGATTGAACTCTTGTCTTGTTCAACCAAACGCTCGGCTGTCTCCGTTTATCTCCGACAAGCAAGAGAGACTGTTTTGTCGGATATTAACGGAGACAGCCAAGCGTCTGGTTGAACGAGACTACATTAAACTCTAGCGTAGGAATACATACGACTTTAATAAATTTCTAAACTGTTTGTACAATTAAAAATCTTATTATTTTCATGGTATTAATAAATAAGTTTTCTTGAAAAACAATGCTTCAGAATACATAGCATCGAAGCTTCATAGAATTTGCAATCCTTAGAAATAAAATAAAAGTTTTTTTTCTGAAAAGTTGTATTTTCTCAGAATTCTCTAACTTTAAATATTCATTTATTAATTTGATTTATTATTTTCACTTATTCATTAATAGGCCAGCCAACACACCACATGCCAAGCAGTACAACTTTGATGTATGCTACTAATACAACTGCACCAACTACACCAGCATCATCGCCCAATGGTAAATAAGATTCCTCTAGATCACTTAAAACACTCTAGTTAATCTTTGTTTTTACTGTTTTTCGTCATCCGTCGTTTGAATTTTTGTAAATAAATATGCAAATTCTTTGAACAAACAGCTACTATGAAAAGCATTGTTGATCACAATTAAAAAATAATCATCTACGCTTTTAATTTTGAGTACAGGGTATTTTATCTTAATACCACCATCCTTCGTTTTCATGACTTCACATTAGTCTTGAATATGGATCCTTATCTCATATGTATGCATTCATTCGTTCACTTACTCCCTTACCAAATCACCCACTCTCGTTCATCTATAAATATTTACGTGTCATGATCACAGCAAATCAAATTACTGACAGTGTCCTCATCGCAATAGATTACCAGCATTTTGTATTTGCAATAATGGTTCTCCAATTCTTGTTTTTTAAAAGCACAATATCCGCTATTGTTCGTTTTGCTTTTTTTAAACAAAATGATAAACGTGTTTATTTTTTTATCATTTGCAGACACATTTCTCGGCTAAATGTTAATGCTTAACTTCTTATTATAAATCTTAAATAAATAATAATAGCGATCGTAGTTCGCCGGTGCGAAGCTCGATCTTGCAGTACTATACCAAAATGGCTTATCTTTCACCCCCAATGTAGGGTTTCGTTAGATTTGTCGACCCGTTTTGTCACGCTATGTTGAGAACCAAGAGTGTTACGACATGGCTCCATTTTTTCGTAACCTGTTGAGAAACGTAAACAAAGCAAAATGAAGTTTACGTATGACGTTAACTTAACTCGCGCTATGCAGAGGTGAATCAAGCATCTATACCGCCTGTTACGTGTTATAATTACTTTTATTCTAGTGGATTATAAATACACAAGATCCATGTTTTACTCTTTATCGACCCGATAGTGGGGAGGTGTTATATAAACCTATTTTATTTAGAATAACAGCCACGAAATCTGTAATAAAAATAAAAGAGAGAGAGAGAGAGATAAATAATTAAATAATCTTTTTACATATTGCATATCTTCAAAACTTTAAATGGAAATTGGTAATAAATTTCACACCTACAAGGGCCATATTCTTACAACGAATATCTACCATACAAAAATGAACAAAAAACTACAAGGACAAAAGAGAACCTAGAGCAAAGCTTTGCAACGAGTGGGTATTCCGTTAATGTCGAAAGTAAAGCTAGAAGTTCCTGTAAGAAACAGAGGTCTTAAACCTAATTCAGGAGTAACTAAAACAAAAAGATACAAAAATTGCATATTTCCTGCTACGACTTCAAGTACGAATTAACAAAAACCTTGACGATTTCAAGAACGACTTGACAAAAAAAAAACCAAAGGTATAAATGAACAAATATCGAATCATTCTAAGTACGAGTTAATATAACTTTGAACTTAAGGTAAGACTATTTTCTTAACCAAGAACGCGAAATCAAATTTTCCCGAAAAATCAATTTTTTAACCCCAATATTTCTGTACAAGATCGTCTGATTTTCAAACGAATTTCAGCGTTAGATTGAGCTTAAAAATTTCCTCTTATTTTGGCTTAATTAATTATCTTAAATTATCGCTTATGAAAGAGTTATTTTAAAAAGATTTGGCCCCTAATTTGAGGGACCAGCCCCTTTTTGATATCAGATAAAAGGTCTCGCAAATATAAACATATTTTGTTAAACAAGTGTTAACGAATTGTTAACCGTTCTCAAGATATTTAAACAACTTTATTTAAAGGGCCAACCCTTAAACTACTTACCGGGGCAACCCACAACTAAATTGTAGGTATCATAAGGTTAAGAACATTATTCTGAGCAACTTTTGTTCTCGATTGATTTTCGAAATATTTCTCATTTTCAGATATCAATGATCAAAGTTTTGAACTTCTAGCTCCTTGAAACCCATTATTACGTAATATATGACTTAGCTATTGTACTGTATAGATGAACAGCTGTACAATGAACATTTTTCCTTCTATAATTAATTACAAATTATTGTTCGGTAAAAAGTTAATGTGAGAAGAATTTAGAGCCCTCTTGACTCCTAATTTGAGGGGTCAGCCCCTTTTTCCTGATACTAACTGAAAGGTCTTGCAAATATAAACATATTTTGTTCAACAAGTGTTCAAGAATTGATAACCGTTCTCGAGATATCTGTACAAATGTTTATAGGGGCCGACCCTTAAACTCCCTAATGTGGCCTGCAACAAAAAATTAAAGGTAGCATATTGTACAGAACATTATTCTGAGACACTTTTGTACTACATTGCTTTTCAAAATATTTCTCATTTTAACTTCTGGCCCCTTGAAACCCCAAAATACGTAATATATGATGAGGTACGGTACTGTATAGATAAACAGCTGTACACTGAACATTTTTACTTCTATAATTAATCACAATTTATTATTCAGTAAAGAGTTATTGTAAGAAGACATAAGAGTCCTCTTGGCCCCTAATTTCAGGGGCCAAACCTTTTTCTTGATATTAAATAAAAGCTTGTGGTAACTGAAACACTTTTTTCATTACATGTTTTAACAAAATATTCATACATCGAAAGGTATTACAGAAAATATGCGAAAATTTCGTGAAAAAAATTGGTGCTTATTTTCAGGTCCAGGCGAACTTTGAGGCCTTGGGCAATTTTCATAATTGAAAGCATGATGGTACATCTACAGACATTCATCTACAATCCCTGAAAATTTTAAGCTTCTATCTCGATTCGTTTAGGAGAAGATGCGTTAACAAAACATGTATAAAATCGTTAATATCTGAAACCGAAAGTGACGTCATTATTCAAAAATTTAATAATATGTAGCGCCGATGATGCTTTATCAGTCCGGAAAATTTTGTGCAAATCGGTTCAATCGTTTTTGAGACATAACACTCCAAAAAAGTCAGAAAAAGAAAAAAAAAAGATTAACTAGACACGATCTCGTTGCGAGCAACGAGGAGATCTTCCGTGCGTTTTTTTGAAGATTATATGACCTTGTCTTTGATATTTGACCCTTTATCTCCTAATCGGGGCAAGAAAAAAAAATTGATGGTTGAATATTGTTAGGAACATCATTCTCAGCATTTTTATTCTATATTGATTTTCAAAATGATGCTTTTAAAAATATTTGTTTTGTTTGAGATATGTTATAAAAAATTTGGACTTCTGTCCCCTTAAAACCCCTTTAAAAACCCTAATTACGGAACACATGATAACATAAATATAATTTGTTGTTAAATAAATGTGAGATGAACATTATCGCTTCCTAAACATATAACAAAATATTTTTCAGTAAAGTGCTAGAAAAGAAAGACTTCAGAGCTTTTATGGCCCCATAAAAATAAAAAGATAGGTCTTTTGATATTAAAAATATTTTGTTCAACAAGTGTTTAGAAATTCTTTGCCGTTTTTGAGCTATTTTGTAAAGACCGTTTTAGTGGCTGACCTCTTATCTCCTTATTAGGGCCATATGACAAAATTTCGATGGTTGAATATTTACTAGCGCAGCATTCTAAGCATTTATTATTCAATATTGTTTTTCAAAATTTCTCAGTTCTTATTTCTCAGTAAAGTGCTATGAAAGAAAGAGTTTATAGACCTTTTGGCCCCTAAATTGAAGGGCCAGTCCCTTTTTCTTGGTATCACATGAAAGGTCTTTTGATATTAAACATATTTTGTTCAACAAGTGTTTAGAAATTACAAAATATTTCTCAGTAAAGTGCTATGGAAGAAAGACTTTAGAGCCCTTTAGGCCTCTACTTTGAGGGAACATCCCCTAGCTTCTTCTTGATATCAAACGAAAGCTCTTGTAAATATATATTTTATTTGCTCTATATGTTATGGGGATAACGAACGAAAACCATTCAAAATCACATCGTTTTTTTAAACTCGATTTTCTGGTCCAGGCGAGCTTCGACGCCTTTGAAGCCAGACAACCATAATTACCTTTAAATCTACATCTATAATCTTTCGTTTACAACCCCTGTAAATTTAAATTCAATATCTTTTTTCGTTTAGGAGGAGATAGCAGGACAAACCGACCCTCTAAAAATCGCTAAAACGTCAATATCTCCCGAATGGAATTGACGTCATTAAAAAAACTACGAATAAGGATTTTATCAATATCTACAACATCTGAAAGTTTCACGAAAATTGGTCGAGTCGTTTTCAAGAAATCGCTTGTACAAAAAGGCGTAAGAAAACAAATAATAAAAAGGGAAAAAGAAACAAGGCAATAAGAATAAGGTCTTCCGTTGGAAACGGAAAACCTTAATAAAGAAGAAACCGTAGAATTACAGGAGGGTCTTCCGTTGGAAAACTGACAAGCGGGTTATCGTATATAGATCGGATGTAGTTGACAATGGTGCGTGATATATGTAGCATGGCAGAGCTCGCCCCACACCGTAAAATACAATAATGTTTTGTATGCATGTACTTACGTATATATGTATTTTTGCATGGGTTTATGTTTAAGGAACAACAAACAGTTGTGTTGATGAGCTGAAAAACTGCGCCATGTTTAAAAGTATGGGTGTATGTCACGCAAGTCCTCAGGAAGGAGCAAAGTACGACATTGCTTTCCAATGTAAACTTACATGTGATCTATGCAATGGTAATATATATATATATCTCTCTCTCTCTCTTTCTTTCTCTCTCTCCTCAATCTATTAAAAAGATATTTTAACATCATACGAAATGGGCCAACTTTTTAGAAAATTTAAAAAAAGCTTGGTCTGTTGGCATTAACTGGTTTGTTGCATATTGACACAAGTTCTCTTTATTTATTTAGAAACATACGAACCATTAACAACTGTAGCTTTAACCACTCGTAAGTTTGTATAATATACCAAAATCTTGAAAACATAGAATCTGTCGTTAGAATATAGAATATTAGAATATATTTTCTAAAAATTCTATTTCATTTTTATATTTTTTAGCTACCACCTTTGCAACTACCCAGAGTGAGTTTTTTCCAAGAAAATAACAAAGGGTTTTTTAAAATAATGTTTCCTTGATTAAATCCTTTGTTTGGTTTTCATTGTTTTTAAGGTTATGATAATGACATTTCATCTAAAAAATAATAAACATGGAATGTAGAAATCTAAAAAAAGATACTTTGTACTGAATAGATATTTTTAATTAATCTTATTTGCTAATTTTTGACAATTTCGTTTTGCTTGTATTATGTTTTTACCACATATGACTAAGAGAACGAGTAAACATTCTCTTGGTTTTCCCTTCTGTTCTGTCTGCATTCTTTTTCAGCATTAAATCGAAGGTATATGCAAGGTCTCAAAAATAAGAAGTTATGTTTGAATCTTACACCCCATAAGCCAATAATTTAAATAGGTATTTAATAAGCGTACGTAAAATTACATAACCAGTTGATCCTCGTATAAGTGTTTTTATCTAATGTGTGTAAAAAGGACAAATCACGTTTTTAAGACCATTAAGAGGGTTCGGGTAAATGATACTGTTAAATTTTACCACGTAAAACTCTTTTAAATAGTGTCAGTGCACTAGATTATAAATTCACATCACGCGTAATTGATATGAATTTTAAGGAAATTTTGTATAGAAGAAACTCAAATAAAGCAATCAATTTTCAGTGGAATTAAATGACATTTACATAATGAACAATTGCACATAAAAATTAATTTCTATTGATAAACACTACTGTAAACGTATTATATTTGGCGTGTACAATATTTTTGCGGAATCTAGGATGTAAACAAGTTGGCGTGGATTTGAGTTAGCGTATTCCTGAATGTGACTATTCTTATACATATGTGCATGGCATTTAACGATGTACTTGATTTAGCGGACGCCGCATTCCGCCAAAAGCGCTAAATAGAATACACAGCCAAATGTAGTACGTTTAAAGTATATTCGTACAACGTGAATTATTTAAGAAGATACTTAACCAGCTATATTATTGCCATCCCTGACGGTTTGCTGCTATATATTCCATATAGTATGTAAAATTAAAGTATCAATATTCCTTTAAAAGATATTCTAGGAAGCGAATATGATGAAAATATATCTTGATTCCTGTTCACTTTTTTTTTTACTTGTGCAGCTTCCATTCATTGTCAAGTTTGTGGAGATTATGACAGTAACATTCCTTGTGATCTAGCGAGTGTATACAAGGGGTCGTATGTTGCTTGTACGGAAGGAGCGTACTGCATGAACGACGTTGTTCATGAACAAGGCAACGTTAAAACTTTTAAAAGGTTTGATTTTAGATCGATTTCAGCTTAAAAAAAACTACATGTTTATATATATGTATGTATTATATATTACAATTATTAATCTAAATAGACTTGTTCACCAGAGTGACCAACTTTGTACATAAATAGCTTTTCGGAGAATAAGCTTCAATTTTTTTGGTTATTGTTTGTTTTCAGATTGCAATGAATTTTAAGGTCACCCGAGTCACTCAAAAAAACCTTTTGCAATTGGTATTTAACTGCCATCGTGGGTCGTCCTTAAATGTTATCCATCGTGCGTCGGTCGTATTATATTTTAAGATATAATATCCCTCTGCTATTGATTTTACCATATATTTTAAAAAATTCTTTATCTTCATTTTCATCAAAGTCAATATCAATAGATTTGCTAGATTTAAAAATCATGATATGAAGATATTTAGACAAAATGATTAGTTTACTTTTGTTAATATTTTCTCTACTTTTACTGTGCCCTGTCAAAAGTTGGGGCTCAGTTTGTTTGGTTTAAATTAATTTTTTCAACGTTTGAATTTTAAATAAATGTCACCTTCTAACAAAACTTGGGGTCCAGCACCTTCGACTTGTTGCTACTTGTTTTAATTATTGTGAGTTAACAAAACCGAAGTGAGATGGATTTCTACCTAAGTTATCTCTCTTATCAAAGTGACATTTCACCGTAATCTTCTCCTTGAAATTAATAATATCGATTGTCACAATTTTAAGCTTGAAATGTGTCTAGGAAAAAAAGCAACCCAAATTGTGAAACTTATTACCCTTACAACCCTCTGGGCTTCAAAGGCAGGACCAAACACGCCAGGAAAGCCCTCATACCAAATTGTGAAATTCAAAGCCCCTGGAGCAGGGATTCGGGCACTAAGGTGGGGGAAGTATGGCCATACAGTAAATATGTATTTCTCAAACTTAGAAATTCTTTTCCGTTCTATTTAATAAATACTAAATGCACAATTATAATGCTTATGAAGCCTTCTTCCTTAATTTTGAAATTCGTGGCCTCTGGGACAGGGCGATGCTAATATTGCCATATAGTAAAAATGTTAAATCTAGAAAATCTTCTCAACTTCCATATATATTTGAGAAAAAAAGATGCATCGTCCATGAATCCCTCTACCAAAATTGTGAAATTCATGGCTCATGGGGCAGGAGCTCAAGCACTATGGCAAGGCTGGTATTGCCATAAAGTGAAATGTATAAACTCTCTAAAAAGCTACCATATACATTAAGGAAAAAGTAAATGCATCACGTCCATATATCTCCCTACATTAATTGTGAATACACTGCCTTTGGGTCAGGGATTTAGACAGAGCGAATATTGCTTAATAGTGAAAATATATTAAATTTAAGAGTATCATCTATTGCATAGTTGTGGGAGATAAACTGAATACATGTACATGGTTATAATGTTCGTGATGCATTATTTTTGTCCGTCATCCTTAAATAATTTTTATTTTTTTTTTCTTCAAAACAACAAGGTTAGTTGACACTTGACCATATTAAATATAGGTTTTGTTCTATTTTAAACCAAACGCCCAGGGCCCACATAACTTATCTAGTTATGATAGCCATAACTGATCAGAAAAACCTAGATCGTCTTCAGAATATCCAGTATAAAATATCTAAGTTAAACGTTGAGTTCTATTGTTTTAGTTTTTGAGAATAAGATTTTCCCATAGTGCTCAACCCTACTCTCAGAAATCATGATTTAAGCAAACGTGAATAGGCACTACCTGAGAATGCTTCCGCAGAAGTTTCAGCCCTTCTGGTCAAATTGTTTTTAAGAAGATTTTAAAAGATTTTTCTCTACTAATTCCATTCTACTAATTCCAATGAATAAAGTCATTCTCCTTCAATGAGATTCTATCCTATTCTTAACACAAGTTATAGCTTTTCTGGCATAATGGTTACTGAAAAGAGGATTTATTTCTAGATATTACTATTTAAATATTTGACCCCCCCCCCCATAAAAAAAATTGTTGTCCAACTTTTTCCCAGGAATAATAATTTAATCGAACTTTCTTGAGGATGCTTTCATATAAGTTTTATCTTTTCTGGTCAATTGATTTTTGAAGATGTTTAATGATTTCTATAGAAATATTTGACCCCCTATTGGGGCCCAATCCTACTTCCAGGGTATATAATTTGAACAAATCTTATTGTACAAAAGTCAGGATACCTTTACACGGTTTTCTCAAATGGTTGTTGAAAAAAAGATTTTTGAAAAATGCCAACAAAATTTCAATCATTCTGAATTGTCTCCCATTTAAAGAGGACCTTACACTTCATTTCAACAAACTACATGTAATATCCCTTTAACCAAATAATGATTTGCTGATTTAAAGATACATCAATGGTTTTGGATAAAAAATGAAATTTTGAAAGCTCTATAACAACAATGACGACGACAACTACAGATAACGGACAATTTTGATTAGAAAAAGCTCACTATATTTCGGCTCAAGTGAGCTTAAAACCTACTTTATTTACCTGTGCATTGTTAGCTTATAACAAAAATCTGTATGAATGTTATGTGCATTATAAATAAAACTGAATATTTTAGAGAATTGATCATTAAAATCCTGCAGATCTCTTTTTTTTACCTAAAGCTTACATGTTTTTGCCCCAGGAGCTATGGTATAAATAATCCGGAGTTTAACTTAAAATGCACAAATTAGACTCCCTTGACAGGTCTATTTATCCATCAGAGGTTATGGTACTCGGATAACCGTCAAGTCCTTTTAGGTCTCTTGTATATATACACAATAGTAATTTAATTGAATGGGTATAGATAAATGGCCCTCATTAAGTAACGAAGACAAGTTGTTTAAATACATCTGTAAATATTTATACTACAGATGTGTAAATGAGACGGTGTGTAGGAACTTGTGGATGTCACAGACGTCCGACCAGGATCACTGTACCAATTATGGCAACGTGATGGTTAGTGGCGACTACTCATGTCACTACTGCTGTACAACAGATAGGTGTAACCGTGGACTAATCCCAGATCCTTCCACTTACTACATCAAAGCCTAAATTGTGTTTTCCGTTCCTTTATATAAAAATAAAAGTCTCGCAATTTAATTTACATATTTTTTTTTCATTTCTGACTTTAGTTTTTAATTTATGAAAATAATTTTTCTTTGTAATTTCAAGTATAAAAAATGTTCATATAAAAAGGGGTAATCTACCAGTGTCTTCTGAATTATTTGTGTAGCTGATAAACGTTTCTAAATAAAGATTAAAGTTTTATTAATTCGTAAAATGTACTGCTATTAAAGCTATTAACAGTTAGGTGTATGTATTTTGTCTTTTGATTTGTCTCACGGTGTTTATTTCTGAAAATACAAATGGTTAATGCACAACAAGGATCTATGACATCAGACTGGCGTTACGATAAGGGGGATGAATTTCTTAATGCTTATGAAATTAATATTATTGGATTTGGTACACTTTTTACAGCGAAATTAGGAACCTAATAACGTCATCCTGTAACCCATAATCAAATGATTAAATGATTAATGTCACAATAATACATCTCTTACATCTTTGTTCGCCCCAAAAAATTGGCAAACAAATATGACTCAAATTGCGTAAACATTTACAAAAAGGACCATTTAGCAAATGTTATTGAAGTTCATGCAAGGTATCATTGTGCAGAATTTTACTCACCTTAACAAGTGGAGTATAATTATAAGGCGAATGATGGTTCTCAACGCCGGCGTCATTGCTAGCTTTGTTGTAACTGCAAATATGCACCCATCTACGCATGTCACTACCAGTCTTATTTTAATATACCGGTAATATTATTATGTAATAACTGTGGTGCAATACATTGCAGTGGGAAAATAATGCATCAACTGAAATATTTTACTACATTGTTTCTCGTTCATTAACCATGTAGATAATGTTCCAGAATATGAAGATTTCTGGTCGAGATCATGCATATGTACATTTACAGTCAAACACTTACTCGAATTCATTGAACAAACTTGTGGGGACAGGTTTTCTTGACTACTTCCACTCTATGTATATCTGACTCTGTTTGATTAAAAACTGTAAAGATCAAAAAGCCAGATCAACAGTTTGGTAGTAGTGCGGATATTCTTTGATGCCTATTTGTTCATTAGCATGGTAAGCACACTTTTGCCTGGCCAATTCTGGACTAAATGTCATGGTTTGTGTCACCCTGTCTGTCTACCTGCAGACATGTTCACGAAACTTTCCTAAGATATGACCTAAGTGTGTTCCTAAAATATGACTTAGCAAAAAAGTTAGGAACATCCTAAGATCAACTTAGGACACGTCTTAAGATGTAGCTCGATGGTTACTTAGGAACAGCTTAAGTTAGGATATCCTAACCTTCTACAACCATTCTTATTTTTTCACAATTATTCATTCAGATCGAATTTGAGAGACTTGTGTAGGGATGAATCATTAAACATTTTGCCAGAGAAAATTGTACGTCTTGGTAGTTAACACAAAAGGCCTAAAACCAGTAATTTTAATGTATGCATTTTAATAATTTTACATTTACCAAAATATATATCAGTTACCAATAACAATTTAGTTTGTTTTTCTTTAAATGACCCCCCCCCCCCAATAAAAATCAAAATAAAACATATTACAAGCCCCAAAAAAATTCAATAACTGTTCTTTTAAAAAAAAAAGAAAATATTTATCAGGACATAATTGGCTTACAAGTAGATAATTATGTAAACAAGACGTGTGCATTGTCATTTCATAATTAACATTTGAGAATCTTGTCATTCAAGTATATGTAATACATAAACACGCGATTTTCATAGAATTTGAAACGTTACATGAGGAAACACATGTACTCGTACAAACACAACCAATTTCCCTTTAATCTGCAATATATAGAATACACGAACATGTTAAATAAGAAATAAGTTGTAATATATTTCGAAAATATATGAATACAGTTAATTCAACATTACGTACAAATGTTTAAAAGATTATTTTTTTCAGACTAAAGTGATAAAAATTAGGAATGATCATGCATGGTATATGTAACCCGATGTAAATTTACTTTTTATAGCAAAGGACATTTAAATAATTGTTATCAAAAATTATTATAATCAAAACAATGATTGTAACTCATTTAGTGTAGAATGTAGATAAAAAAAAATAAGTGAATAACTTTCATTCGTCAAATAGAGATAGTATTTGCAAAAAAAAAATAATCTTAATTTGTCAGCTCCAAGGCAGGCATGTAGCAACGGGGAAGTGGTGAGAGTTCGAGGCCCCCCTTCACACCATTTTGTTAAAATGAACATACATGACAGAATAATTGACTATGCCTCCCCCCCTCCCCTGCCGGATTAGGAATTTGGTGTTTGTCGAAAATGCTGGAACTGTGGAAAATATTGCCTTATTCTACCGGTCTTAAGAAAAGGCTTCACAACATCCCCATATACCTAAAAACGTGATTTTATAGCTTTCGGATGGTATTAGGACAAGGTAGGTGATGTCTTAAAAAGCGATTTAACGATATAAAAAACAAATAATTACAGCGGTTGAGTTAAGCCGGGAAACCAATTTTCTAAGTGATTTTGCAGACAAGATGTCCAATGGAAAAGATTTAGTACAACTAAAACGCATCAAAGTTTTTAAGCTGTTTTAGAGGGATGATATGGACCATTTGTGATATCAATTACGACATTTTTTTTCTTGCATTTTTTCTCTAAATGTCATCTAACTGTCTAAAATCAAATTCCATTTCAACAATAACGCTAAAAAAAGTCAGTCTTTAAAGGGGCATGGCACGATTTTGGTCATATTTTATTTTTTATTTTTTTATTATTTACAATGCTTTATGAATGCATGGTCTAAAACTGGAATTTTCACTTCAAAATTCAAAATGTAAACAAACGCTTTGTTTACATAGCGAGGAATTGTAATCTCTGAAACTAGCTTAAAACTCAACAAATGACACTCAAATTTTAGTTGCCTATTAAAAATGCCTTATTGAAGCATTTTAAACAATAAAATCGAAAAACTAATTTTTGACTGAAGAATCAAGTACATATATTAACAAATACTCACTAGGATATGCTAGTATATGAAATTAAAAACCAAAAATCTTTAAATATGAATATAAACATTCGAAAATGTTTTCCAGTATTATAACACAGTTTGCGCAATCCGCTGTTATTCCTGTATAACACCAGTCATGGTCAAGACGTCAAAGAAGCGCAAGAATAATCTAGGTCACTACTTTTTCTACGTATTACTTAAACTAATAGACTTATGCTAATAAAAACACCTAATATCGTAATGAAAACATAATTTATGCATAAAGAAAAAAAAATCTATATTTTGTTATACGAAGTTTTATTCATTCATTTATTTTTACTATATATACATGTAACATAAATTGCGGGGATAAAACAACAATTATGTTAATAATTGTATTTATGTGTTGAATGCTATAATTTTATTTGCTGATTTATTGTATTTTTCATGTTTATGTTTGATTAGTTAAGTTGCATTTCTTTCCCAGGCCTTGTAGAGGTCGTTGGCCATATTATGTAATTTCCCTGCAGTGGTCACTGTCCATGTTTATTTTTAGCCCAAATTCCTAGTCTAAAAACCTCCCAGTGACCTATTATGTAATTGCTAAAAATTCCATGGTGTAATTCTCCCCAAATTTAATTTAATAGCCAATCAAATTAAGCGATACGGTCACGTGGTTTGATGCGGTCAGTATCTGACCAGTGAGAGTAGGGTCTTTCTGTCTTCATCTATTAAAGAGTGTTAGCACGAGTAATGTTTTGATACAGTAGGTTTTTGAAACGCAGTTTCTAGTTTTTTGTTGTATGCGATATCGCATGATTATTTCTGCTGGTTCCGGTTGGGGTACAATATGTAAACAATGAGTATTTTAAATGTGTGCGTGATTGGACATTCTTACATCAGAAGATTAAGAGATTATTGTATGCAGACAGAAACAGACAATCTGAATTTGGACCCTAAAGTGTTTAAGATTGGTGAAAATGATATCTGTGAAAGTACAAACAGTGAGAAATTAGCTAGGGATATTATATCTGTTGGACAGTATTTAAGAGATGGTGTTGGAGTAAAATTACGGGCGTGCGATCGGTTCTCGCCGAGTGCCATTTCTCGCCGGTGCATTGTGATATCATTTTATCAACACATAAAATAATATACGAAGAATGACGTCACAATGTGCTGGCGGGAGGTGGTGCTCGGCGAGAGCTGGTCGCGCGCCAGTAGTGATAATAGGCCAGTTAATTCGCCGAATGCAGTTTGCACCATGCCAAAATTTTAACGTCTTTGTGGTTCAGACTAATGAACATTTGAAACGTTTTGCTGAGCCCCTTGGTGGAATTTATTTCTGGGGACATCGGGGGTTTTGGAAGGACTTTCATTATTTAGGCCCGGATGGTGTCCATCTGCTGTGTACCCCTGCCGAGGACCAGCCCATGAGGAAGTTTCGCCGCAGCATTAGGAATGCGGTGATCCTGCACTCAAAAGTTTTGAGGCCAGTATGATTTTAGATCTTATGTGCTACCACTCTAGAATAATGATATTCAATGATATGTGAATATATATATCCATATTTATATATAGGCTATTTACATTTTATTTGTTTTAATTAAGACAGTGTAGGGGCAGTTTATGTCTTAACTCCCTGAAATTTAAATGCGTGATTTTTTCATGTTGATGAGTATCAGTTCAAGTTTTACCTTTCATTTTGAACTACGCGTTTTGGCTGGAACTGATAAATTTTATGTTTGGTGAGTTTGCATACTAAAGAATGATGAAGGAATATTTGGGTCTGTGTTACCCATATGGCCAGTGGGACATGTTTCCTTCCAATTATGAATTTAATGTTAACATGTAATTAAAATCATGTTGAGACTATTTAGTTACATAAATCTTTTGATCTACATGTACTAATAATGATGAAGGAACATTGGGTCTGTGTTACCCATATGGTCAGTGGGACATGTTCCTTACAATTATGAATTTAATGTTAATAATGTTATGTAATAAAAGTCATGTTGGGACTATTTAGTTACATAATATTTGCATCTACATGTACTAATAATGATGAAGGAACATTGGGTCTGTGTTACCCATATGGTCAGTGGGACATGTTCCTTACAATTATGAATTTAATGTTAATAATGTTATGTAATTAAAGTCATGTTGGGACTATTTAGTTACATAATGTTTGCATCTACATGTACTAATAATGATGAAGGAACATTGGGTCTGTGTTACCCATATGGTCAGTGGGACATGTTCCTTACAATTATGAATTTAATGTTAATAATGTTATGTAATTATAGTCATGTTGGGACTATTTAGTTACATAATGTTTGCATCTACATGTACTAATAATGATGAAGGAACATTGGGTCTGTGTTACCCATATGGTCAGTGGGACATGTTCCTTACAATTATGAATTTAATGTTAACATGTAATTAAAGTCCTGTTGGGACTATTTAGTTACATGAATGTTTGGATCTACATGTACTGATAATGATGAAGGAACATTGGGTCTGTGTTACCCATATGGTCAGTGGGACATGTTCCTATTATTATAAATTTTATGTTAACATGTACATGTATATCAAAATCTGTGTTGGTATTCGCTTAACTATCAGGTCAAAATACCAAGTACATGGTTGAAATCATCTGTTAATGCAAAAGTTATTATGAAAAAATGCTTATGGGTTAGGCTAATGATATATGTGAAAGGATAGGATTCATACTTATTATTCTTATTATATATTTAGCCATTATGCCACCCAAAAAGAGAGCCAGGAGAGATGATGTGGCAACGGGAGGAGTACCTCCACCAACACCACCAACTGAAGTACATAATGGGAAAAAAGGGCAAAAAAGAACCCGAAAACAGGCGGAGACTGGCACTGTCAATGTGCTATCAAATCTTGATTATGAACTTCTGGCAAAAGAAATTGTAAATCAACAAAAAGCTGCTAGTGGGAAACAAAACATCGATGAAAGTGTTGGGCAACCTCCAATGGTGAATTCTGTTGAGGATACCGCACCAGTAGTTGGGGAAGCTATACCGGCCGCTGCCACAATTCATGCCTCTGCGGCTGCCACAATTCCTGCCTCTGCACTGTGAACATTACTGGATAATGTATTCACAGGTGAGCCCGCAGACAATTTATCTCAGAGTACGGGTAGTAGTTTTGCATGCTTTAGTAGCCCTCAAATTCACTTATCAGATTGTGTGCCTCTAGGAGCATCAGTTTCCTCCAAACTGAAACTTAAAATTTGGAACAATGAATTTGTTGACTTAAAAAATTTATTGTCGACCTCAAGAGATGAACCCCTTTCAATTGTAGTACAAGCGGGGAAAATTGAGCTACAACAAGCGGCTTCACATAAAACACCTATTACAATCCATCAATGGACAGATGCTTTTCTGGTATTCAGTACAATTTACTTACAGAAATTTCCCCATGAGGCATGCAATCTGTTAAAATACATGTTTTCAATTAGGGAGATTCACAAGCTTCATTGGGACCAACCCTGGAGAATGTATGATGAGTCATTTAGGAAAATAAGAGAGACATCCCTCCTGCCGTGGGAGAGAGTAGTAACAGAGTTGCGACTTAAGGTAGCCTCCATGGGTTTAAAGTCTCCTACCCAATTCCAAGCTTATAATGGTAAACAGCAGCCCTTTCGGGCAAAACAGTGCTACAATTATAACAATGGGCAAAAATGTAACTCCCTACCCTGTCGATTCGCCCATACTTGCCAAGTCTGTAGTGGACCCCACCCCCGATTTCAGTGTAGAAACATGTCATCCAAATCTATCACATCAAACAGGAATGGCGCTGGTTCTTCCAACTCCAGTAAACCCTTTAAGACTTCACAATGAACTATTAGGTTATGAGACAGATGAATTAAAATTGTTAGTGAATGGCTTTACATTTGGGTGTAGATGAGGCTGTGTTAAGTCCCCTTCCATTCATCCTCCTCATAATCATAAGTCTACATATGAGCACCCAGAAGTTTTTGAAGATTACATTCATACGGGTTTAAGTAAGCAGAGGATAGCTGGCCCATTCACAAGACCCCCTTTACCTCTTTTTAAAACTTCTCCTCTGGGGGTTGTACCAAAATCCGAGCAAAACAAGTTTCGAATCATTTATGATTTATCCTTTCCTGCTCAGGACTCAGTTAATTCTAATATACCTAGGGAATACTCTCAGGTTCATTATGTTTCAATTGATACGATACTCAGTTTGGTGCATCAATATGGGGTGGGTTCACTTATGGCTAAAACAGATATAAAGGATGCCTTCAGAATAATCCCCGTGAACCCAAAGGATTATCATTTTTTGGGTTTTACTTGGAAAGGTCAGTTCTACTACGAACGTTGTTTGCCACTGGGGACAAGTAGCTCTTGTCAAATATTTGAGAAGTTAGGTACA
Source organism: Magallana gigas (assembly GCF_963853765.1). Lineage (NCBI taxonomy): Eukaryota > Metazoa > Mollusca > Bivalvia > Ostreida > Ostreidae > Magallana > Magallana gigas. The sequence continues at coordinate 39,160,939 of NC_088854.1, forward strand.
GCTCTTCAATGGGTTATGTTAAACAAGCTAGAAGCAGGGGGTATGTCTCATATGTTGGATGATTTCTTTTTTATTGGACCTCCTCAGTCTGAAAAATGTAAAAATCATTTGATGAATTTGTTTGATTTATGTGGAAGGATTAATATTCCAATTAATGATAAGAAAACTTTCTGGCCAGTAACATGCATCACCATTTATGGTATTTTAGGTTGATTCTATCGATATGATGAGTCGGCTGCCACCAGACAAATTAGAAAAATGTAGGACTCTTGTATATCAGTTTAGTAGGCATAAAAAAGTTACTTTGCAGGAGCTTCAATCATTAATTGGAGTCTTAAATTTTGCTTGTTTGGTAGTAGTTCTTGGTAGGGCATTTTTACGTCGTTTGATTGACTTGACTATAGGTGTGAAAAAACCTTATTATCGAAAAAAAATTTAATAATGAGGTAAGAGCTGATTTAGCCATGTGGCTAGATTTTCTTCAAAATTACAATGGAAAATCAGTTCTTTTTCCAGAGGAATGGGAATCTTCAGATGTCACGCGACTATTTACAGATGCTTCTGGTTTTGTTAGGATTTGCTGCTGTGTTTGGTTCAAAATGGTTTGCTGATGAGTGGACACAAACTCTACCTTTGCAAATTGCCGTAAAAGAATTGTTTCCAATTGTTTTGGCTTTGGAAATTTGGGGTTCAGAGATGGCAAATAGAAAAATCTTATTTATGTCAGATAATATGGCAGTGGTAGAAGTAATCAATAAACAGTCCAGTAAGGAAAAGTGCCTCATGCATCTACTTCGGCGTTTTCGGATAGTGGCAGCAACACATGCTGTACAGTTAGGCTATTCTGAGAGTTTTATTCAGCATTTAGGCCGCTGGAACTCCAATGCATTACACATATATATTAGAATACAATCGTTTCAACTGTAATTATTTGTATCTACATTCTTTCTTACCCCTGCAGTTTATTTATAGCAGGCCAGTGATTAACTGCTGCTATTGATCTGTACCAAAAAATGTCATTATGTTTTTTACTTTTTCCATAAGAGAATCTTGTGCGTAAAATAAAGAGGGTGTCTCAATTAATTTTGTTAGTTATAGTATGTTTACAGGTGTAGTAATGTGTAATGATAGGTCAGTGTTTAACTGCTATTTTTTAGTTGCACATTGTGTCTTTAGAAATTGTTAGTACAACTTTTTAGTTAGTCTATTAGAGTGCCTGCGGGTTATCACCTTGGAATTGCCATTCATGTTACATTTGTACGGGTTATAGTATAATGAATTATATGCACTTATTGCCAGGTCAGTGTGTAACTGCTGGTAACAGTATGCCAAGTCAGTGTTTAACTGTTGGTACATTTGACTATAAATTGTGATTTGTGTATGTGTTCACATCAGCATCAACAAGTGCACAACTCACCTTGGATGGCACAATGGAATTGCCAATTGTCATTATGCAATTCACATTTGGTGGCATATTTTATTTTTGAGGTGCCATCTTTTTGCTGGTTTTGTATATATTGTATATAATTTTGAACAAAATATTGTTTTTCTGTATTTTAAGGGGATCAGCATATTGATAAGTTATTTAACATTTTGTGTGAACAGTTTTGGGTCTGATCCCCTACTATGTTGTTTATATTTTTCTTTACTTTCGTCATTTTTTATAAATGACATATTTCATCATGCACAAGTGTTGAGTTCATTTATCAGACAGCAAAAACGGAGCTGCGGTGAGGTTGTGCAGCATGAGAAAACATAAAACAACAATTATGTTAATAATTGTATTTATGTGTTGAATGCTATAATTTTATTTGCTGATTTATTGTATTTTTCATGTTTATGTTTGATTAGATAAGTTGCATTTCTTTCCCAGGCCTTGTAGAGGTCGTTGGCCATATTATGTAATTTCCCTGCAGTGGTCACTGTCCATGTTTATTTTTAGCCCAAATTCCTAGTCTAAAAACCTCCCAGTGACCTATTATGTAATTGCTAAAAATTCCATGGTGTAATTCTCCCCAAATTTAATTTAATAGCCAATCAAATTAAGCGATACGGTCACGTGGTTGGATGCGGTCAGTATCTGACCAGTGAGAGTAGGGTCATTCTGTCTGCATCTATGAGAGTGTTAGCACGAGTAATGTGAGGTTGTGCAGCATGAGAAAACATAAATTATCTTGGCTTCAGATTCACGTAAGATAATGTTTATGGATCAACATCATTACAAAGCCTTCTTGAAAATTACAATCGCAATATGCCAAACTTGTTAAAATCAGTTTAGTTCATTTCATACTCTTATAAAAAGTCTCTATCGAAATCGCAAACGCAATATCACAGACCTCTCGTGTTTATTCCATTCATGGTCAAAATCAATTGCCTCTCTGTCCGTTTCTTCCGTAAAAGAGAGTAGAAGAGCTTAATTGCGCTTACAATATCCGAGAAAAATTATTACGCTCTTGAATCTGATTCTGCGATTGAATTTTTCTCTAAAAATGGTTTATGCCTATGTAGACTCTAACTCAGCTTTTAATCGCTTTGTTTTCAAATTTCCAACCGCTCTGTGACTTAAACGGAAATGCTACTATTTCGCCAAGCTTCAATCGTTTTTTTAAATTGCACAAGTGAATCTTTCTTGTTTCACTTTATTATTATAAAGTCCTAAATTGTCAAAAATAGTGCCATTATATTATAATTATTTATTAAGATAACCAAGTACTTGCAACGTTGCTGAACTGTGTTTTGTTACGTCATGTTAATCGAAGCGGTGTGGCAACGCACTTTGAAAAAATTACGCACATTGAAATTTTTTTCAAAGTGCGTTAAATTTTGAACAAAAGTAACGCACTTTGAAATTTTTTTTCAAAGTGCGTTAAATTTTGGACCAAGTTAACCCACTTTGAAAAAAATTTTCAAAGTGCATTATGAACGTACATCAACATTTTTTTATTATCGACACTCTTCTAATTCTAATTTACCGTATTTAGTACGGGGATGGGGGTGGGGTGGGGGGTTAGGGTTAACCAAAGATACAGGTCAAATACCAGTGCATCATTAATGATTTAAATTGATTACAAGACGAAGGTCCCTTGTCACCCATTTTTTTAAAACATATGATATTCAGCAACTTTGGATAAACTTTTAAGATTGGAAAAAGAAATATGCTCTGTATAAGTACATGCAGTGTTATTGAAAAAATGAGCTGGCCGAACACTAATTTCTCCATTGGTATGTTAAAGAATCTATGTGTTTCAACAGTAACCCTCTTTTCGTATTCTAATCAAATATATCACTTCAATAAAATAATATTAACATTAACGAACATTAAATTATTACTTAAAAATAAGCATTAGGATGTGGGTTATTTTTCTCGCACTGATCTTCTAAAAGATCATATTGTTTTTTTATAAACAGAATTAAGGTATCCTTTTTCACATTATGTTTACAATAAGCCAGTTGAAATATATTATACATTGATCTCCATTATTCATATCTCTAAATCATATTCGTTTGCGCATTGCCCAATATACTAGATAAGAAGTAAATTTGCCGCATACTCAAAAAAGAAAAATGCAGTTGTTAAGTTTCTTTCTGTGTAAATTGTCGATATTGTCTTATGAGAAAAGCAAAGAATTCTCATCTAGAAACTGTTTATCAAGTTACCTGAGAATGCAATGAGTTCTTTTTTAAATATATCACATTAAGCTAAACAAGGTTAAAATAATCATTTATTGAATATAAAACTATCAAATATTTTCACTAAACCCTGAACATTTTTCTTCAAAGTGCGTTACTATCGACGATATCAACGCACTTGAAAAAAAATATTTTTTTTCAAAGTGCGTTGACTTGGTCCCAAAAGTAATGCACTTTGAAAAAAAATTTCAAAGTGCGTAATTTTTCAAAGTGCGTTGCAACAGCGGTTTTCTAGGCCATCACAAAATATAAAAATATGGAGCAATGTTATCGTCATAATTTGCAACAAATGTAAATATAAACAAAAAGGTATGTATCATTTTTGGATGTATTTCGGGATATGAATACGGGTTGATACGAATTTTATCACGTGACCAACCCGTATTTATATCCCAATATACATACAAAAATGACACCTTATTTCTTAAAAAATGCTTTTAATGTCTTGTATATAAACAGGAGATATGTTTACAATTAAATTATTAAAGAAATATTTTTTATTATATATTTTCAGTAATTCTGCTCTTTTAACTTAAGAAAAATTGTCCTCTTGATGACTGTTTTAACCGTGTTGCCACCTGTTTACAAAGCAGATTTGAATATTTGTGTTGAGCAGTCATTGATTGGTACAAGAGGGCGCACAGCAATGCTTCAACATACCGTCTGAAACCGCAAATGTGGTGTAAAATTTAAGGTATCGGTTGAAAGTACAAATGAATATGTTTGAAAAGCTTCCTAGGTAATAAATTTCATCTCCTTCCTCCTTTTTTTTTTTTACATGGAACAGAAGTAGAACTGCAACTAACACTTTTAAAAAATTGTAACTTACTCAATAAAAGTTAACATGTTGTCTGTGATAGCTTTTATGCATTTTCGGGACTATAAGTCAACATACACATATTTGACAAAAAGCTAGATCTAATCGGAAATGCCTATGACATTCATAGATGCTTATGTTAAACCTAATGAAAGTGTATATGTTAGACAAGGGGAACATTTGGTCAATACTTTTATTCATTCAGCAAACTCAAATGGAAAACCAGAAATAGTCCAGAATTTAGTGTTGGCAACGAGTACTCCAGAACTCGACTATCGCTCGATCACACCGATCGTCGACTAAAATTTTCTTAGTCGATTACTCGTAATAAAGTAAATAAGATTTAAAAATATTATTAATTTTTTCTTAACGCAGCAGTATTTGTTCTACGGATGTTGATAACAGTTTTTCTTTCATCGACATGTTTGATCCGTAAGTTACCCTCTTATCCATCGATGTCCCTTTATTTTTGAAGCGGCTAGTAAGTAATCTCTTTTCACTATTTCTCTTTACTTAAACAGACAAATACCGTTACCTAACAATTTGTGTTTTCTTCTCAGTTATTTATTGGATTAGATGTTTGTATAATCAAAACTTTATTCATATCAATAATTATCTTAAGGCGTTTGTTTTTATAATCATTAAACTTTGATTATTGATTAGGCAAGGACAATGACTTAGTACCGTGGAACAGGTCACATTTGATTTGCATAAGATGATACGGAGCTAAATTATATGTAAGAGGCACGAGAAAAAAAAAGCTAGAACACTTTTTAACGGATATTTCGATGAAATTCTTTCCAATTTATTTTAAATCAAATACATCTGGTATATTTTATCAAAGTTTTTAGATATTCTTTAATTAAAGATAAAATCAATGTGGCAATAACATATTATTTGATTTAAAAAGACTCTCAGTTTCAAATGTATTACGCTAAAATCATTGAGTACTTGACTATCGCTCGTCTAAAGCCTCCGATTAATCGACTAAGCCAACCGAGTATAATTGACATCCCTACCAGAATTACAACATGAATATTGGGGTTGGGGTATATGTGATGCACACTTTTCTTAGGGCAATTGAAAATCCACAAAATTCTGAAAAATTGACAGAATTATTATCCTTTGACTGAACAGTAACGGACAAAAATGAATTGCAATAAGTCACATGAGAGTTGGTATTAGACTTGGTTTCTAACATAGGGAAAACAGCATTAAAAACTGCATGCGCATAAAGCTTTACTTGCTCTACTTTTTTAAAAGTTTGATCAAGACAAGTGGCGCTTTAAAACTTTATTCCATTCATTTTTGTGTCACAAATCTACAAGCAAGGGACAGAGCAAAGGCATATTTGATAAATCATACAGCATCGACTGACTAAGATAATTGGCATAATATTTATGAAACGTTGATATTCAAGAAAAAGCAAAAGAAAAATTTAAATGATTTTAAAATTAAAAAAACCAAAGAAATATCAACGTTTGTTTCCAAATGCAACTCTGCTTGATAATAACTCAGTTGAAAGAATGTGAGTCTACAATGTAACTTTCATGTAATATGTGTCATGAATTAAGAGCAACACAATTATAACCACCGGTTTCTACAATAACCGAAAGAAAAGTCTTAAAGAGTAGTGTGACGGAAGGATATAATAAAAAAGGGTGAGAAAAATTAACATTAACCACCTTGCCCGTTTTAACATGTATATTCTTATAAATTAAACATTTTAAAGTAATAGAACTTTACTAGCTGTGGCACCTGATTTCATTATATTAGATATTAAACATTATATATTCTTTACATATTAACAGTAAAATTGCATATACTCAAGCTAAATTGTGTAGTATGAGAGAAAAATAGCAATAGCAGAACCGGCATAGCCTTGTGTGCATTTAGAAGAGATAAAAGACAGTGACACAATTGTTTTCAGGCTGTGCCAGCCGTGCCTTCACCTTACGACCCAGCCTATCCCGTCGATAACTTTTGCAGAGTACCATGTTCTCCGTTGTGGTTTTACTTTCATTAGTGGGGACAACACTAAGTAAGTATTTTTTTCTGAAGCCGGGCGCCAATCTTTGTAAATAAAAGGCATAAGTCATATTATAAAAAATGCATTCTATTATTTAAAGCAAGCCGAATTTCTTTTTTCATATATAAAAGCTTACTCATTTTATAGTTGTAATCCGACAAAAACATTCTTTCTCCTTTTGTTGATGTTATGTTTTAAAAAAATTGAATCTCAGCAAGTTCGCTGAGAAGAGGTGGTCACAATGTTCCACTAATCAACTGTCCGACATGTGAGCATCACGTTTGTGATTTCCACAACTTGACGCAATGTGAAGTTTGTAAGATTTACATACCCCATGAAAATCAACCGCCAGTAGATGTCAGATGCGTCCCTGTAAGTAAAAAATCAGAACATTTCTCTTTTTATCAATCTATAGAATCAATAAATGATTGATAGATAAAGTGATTCTCTGCGTTCACTTCATTATGCAATGTTCATTATTCATATATTTTTTGTTGTAATTTACAATATTGTTTATTATACTTTCATGTTAAATACTGAAATCTGATTGGTTAATACGCAGTTGGTAATCCGTTCTATTACCCTGAGCGTTAGCAACACACTTGGCATGGGGTAACACAACGAATTGTTACATGCGCGTAAATTATGCGCGTACGGTTCGCCGTAGAATTCACTTTATTTCTATTTAAAAGCAGTTAAATTTTCTTTAAAAGTAAGACATTTAGTATAATAAAATAAATAGTGCCTGTTTGGGAGGGTAACTGTTGAAATTGACGCCCCGAGAAAACCATTGTCAACCGACGCTTCTATATAATATCAGTTTTTGATTGGGAAATTCAAAGAGTTCATTTGGATAACCGTTATATCCAAAGTGTTTTACGAAATATTAAGGTGAGCTAGAGCTTAACCATTTTTTTTCTTCATTTTGTAGTGTTAGATATCCAAAGCTTAAAGGATAACGTACTCAGTACATATTTAAACAAACCATTAAATATGTTAATTGAATGTTTGTGTATTGTGTTAATTAAAATCATAAATGAAAATGATGAGACTCACTATTTCATATTTTTGTATTGTATAATTAAAATCATTAATGAAAATGATGAGGCTCACTATTTCATATTTTTGTATGCAGATATAATGTGGGTTTTTTTTAATCTAGTGATAAACATATGTCCTTGCAACTTACATGATTGTATTTGAATTGATTTATGATCGAATAACAACACATGGCAATGTTGAAAACATGGTGTATACATTCAAAATATTTGGGGAATCCATCTCTCACCAACACAGGTTATGTAGATCGCTTTCTGAGAGGACCCTTTAAATTATTGTTCAACTACCTACCTCAGATTGAAAAAAAAATGGGATTTAAAGACTTGTTTCAAGGATAATTTTTCCAAACCATGTAACAGCTTGTTGCTTCAATATTAATATTTTTCAACGTCTCCTTAAGAACCACATGGCACAATTTAACCAAACTTGGCACACAGCAACCTTGTGTGAAATGAATTTAAGTTTAAGTTAAGAGCCAAGCCTTTCACAAGTGGAGCAAAATAACAACAATTGAAAATAAAATGAAAATAAATAACGCTTTTAGGTTTGTGTGGAAACACGAGAAGCGGGAAATAAAATGACATTAAAATTGAAGGTTATTGAGAATACCCTCCCCTTATCTGTAAATTGTTTCACGGGGATACACATTTTTTACACTTTCCAAAATAGTTTAACACCACATTTGAGACGTTACGCTGTTGCAGGAGTCGAGAAATTTTAATTACTAATATTTTCGTATTTAAAACAGGATTCCCTAATCTTCAAAAATCAGGTGTACACTGAACGCCAAACTCGAAAATAAAGAGTTCCGATAATTATTTTCGAAGCTCTCAATACTTTATTCACTTTGCATATATCTTCAACCAAATGGAGTGCTTGGCTTTATGTGTATTATTTGAGAACATGTGAATTTGTATCTTGTTATATATCCTTTAATGGGATAGTCTCGACAATGTATGTCGAACAATGAAAAAAGTAAAAGTTCAGAACTTTTGATTCCAGTTCACAATTAAGTATTTCATGGAATATTGACAACAATAAATAATGCTGCTGAAATTACTTAGAATTAATGCAAAATAAAACGGTTACATCAAGGCTCATTAGAGCTCCGATATTGGCAAAGCAAACCCTTCGGAAATTACTGACATAGAAGGAGTGGCTTACACGTGATGACCACTTAACAGAGACTGAAAATTATGTATTAATTTACAATGTAGATACATATATGTCTTAATATAAGAGGGAAATGCACCCAAAAAACCCCCAAAAAACTTAAAGTTGTAATGAAATTTTACAAGTTTTCTGGGAAATCACCACTTTAAATTTTGTCATTGAATTGAGATTAATATAATATAGAAGAGCCTTTTATTTTTCATTCCTTCTAATTTTATTTAAATCTATTGAAAAGAAAATAATGTAAAAAAGATTTATCACACATTTGATAGGATTTCTTGGGATCCTACATATTTGAGTTTTAAGTATACAATGATTATTGTGATCTCGTTGCGAGCAAAGAGTTGGTCTTTCATTTGTTTTAAGCTCACATGAATTGAAGGTTTAAATGAGCTTTTCTGATCACCTAATGTCGGTCATTCGTCCGTCCGCCCTCCCGTCTGTATGTAAAAATTTCACATTTTTGACTTCTCTAAAGCATTTAACCAAACCTGGTACAAAAGAACGTAATGGAAAGAAAACTCTAAATTGTTAAAGCAGAACTATTTTCATCAGACTGGTCCATAAACATGTTATCGGAATTAGAATTGCAAGAGAAAACTTAGATATGTAAGTATTGATTGGGACCTATTTCTACTCGATATAAATATTTTCAGAATTGCTGAGGATTTCTAATTTGTTACAAATTCTTTTGAGTTATCCGTTATCTGAGGCAGGTTTTAAAGAGCAACACATATAAACATAACGCTTTTTAAATGATTAGAATTTTCACCTGATTCAAAATTTAAATTTCAACAGATCTTGAAGATTATTTTACAATTTAAACATGTTTTACATCATGGAAAAAAAGTTTTAAAATTGTTCAGATTTGTGTGTTCGATAAAAAAACAAAATTTATAAAATGTCATAACTACAAATATAACTGTCATATTATCCAGATTTTTGTGACATGGTACCAATCAAACGGTTTCAGAGAAATACAGAGATAATTTTTTTTCTTTTGAAATTGCAAAATCAGACGTTATTCAGAAACGATAGTAAAAACCCGAAAAATGAGAGAATGGGTTCTAATACTGTGATTTTGCATCATCTCTATGAAAAAAAAACTTCAAAACTGGTCGCACCTTAAAGGGGGTATTTGAAGAGGTGGGAAAGTTATAAGAAAAAAATGGATTTAAAAAAGAAGAAAAGGAAACAGTATAACAACAGAAGGGTTTCTGTTTAGAACGTTAGATCCCTCAATTTCCTTATTTTATCATTATAGGCTGGTCATTGCCACGAATACAGGTACAATCGTTGTTGTGATAACGAAGGATGTGTAGGTAAATACTGCCTTAAAAATATTAATTTTAATGTTTACAAAGTAAAATTACTATATTCCACTAGAAAATAAGTTCAACCAGTTTGAAAATCATTTGATTCTTCGATACTCATGAGTCAAGTTTTTCCATGTACATTAATTATATAAATAAAAGATTTTTAAATAGTTTGAGATACAATAAAACACATATGTATACAAAGGAGAAGAGCGTACAATGCCTGTCGAAACCCCTGCACCTTGATATTTAAACGACTTATGTAAATCTCATATAAAAGAATCTTTTATTTGAAGATGTGCATTAGAATATGTGTAACCGAGCAAGGTATCCAAAAAGACAACCGTTTTGTTTAACAGATTTATTAAACGTTTTAAAGCATTGACCTATAAACAAAGAAAATACATTTGACAAAATACAATTTTACATGTACGTTCAATATGTTTTAGTTTCGATATTTCGTTGACAATAAGCAACCGTTACTCCAGTATTCATTTATAAGGTAAAAACATGTTTTGTAACACTTACAAACAAGTTTTAGAAATTACAATGGCAAGTTTAACTGCAAAAATACGATAAAGTATACATAAACCTTGCATTATAAATAATATGCCCTAATCACTATCATGGTAGTAAAGAAATATATAACTAAATATAAAATTAACATACCAAAAGATGCAGCTCATATACGCTGGATTGATCGACGTCGTTGAAAATGAAGTACTGCCAAAATTTACTTAGTGTGCACGGTTACTTATATCAAATAGAGAATTAAATTTATTAGATAATAATAATATAAACCAATGAAATTAAAGAACCATATGCGCACAATAAAACTTTAGATGAATAATATTTAAGAATATACTACACAAAACGAAAATAGAAATTCCGAAAACGAATAAATACATATGAAATAGATAGTAATAAATCTGTTCTACCACATATGTATAATATAGGACTGCATTCTCAGATCATACACAAACAATTACTAATACTTTTCTTCTCATCTTTATTTCTATGTTTTATTTCTTTACAACTTGATCTCAAGCGATCTCTGAATGTGCTAGTGCGGTTGATTAAACGTTATTTAAGATGAGCAAGGTCATTATGTATTTTTGTCGTTATCTGAAGATTTTTAATTGTTTTCCTAAATGATTCTAGATCTATTACATAATTTTTTTGAAAATTAACATTTTATCTTAGAGGAAACAAAAGCGCAAAATTTAGAAAGAAAAGTTTACTATGATTCGAACACCCTCCCAGCCGAGAATATTGTCTACAGTCCTCCGCCTAGCACAGTGAGCTACGTTTACACATATCACATGTGTAAAAAAAAAAACTTCTATGATTTGACAATTATAAATTAATTTTTGAAGTTTTGAAACTTTGTAAAAACCACGAATTTTGACCCATAATGGGTCTAGACTCCACTTTAATAAATCAATAATTTTAAAAAAAATGAAAACTTATCCTTTTAATAAAAGTACTTTTAGGATGGAGGCTAGACTCATTCACACTAAAAAAAATTGCAATTTAGCAGATGTACAGTAAACATGGTCAAGATTTAGGCACAAAACGTCGAGTGGATTAATTTGGAAACCTATATCTCTTGTGTTTATAGAATGAAAACACGCTATTAACATGCAGCGTGAAATTTATAGTGTAAATGTATACAAGCCAGTAATACAAATTTAGTAACATTAGAACAAGTTCTTTTTTATTGCTCCAAGTGGGGGATATATAACGCCTTGCACGCCCTGTCCTGTACATTTTTGCCAAACTCATATACAAGAAAAACAAGGAAGGTCAATGAAAAAATACTAAGACAGTTCATATATATTTTCATGAAAGTAAGAACTAATACATTTATTGATGCACAAACATGTTTCTTATGTATGTAAGGTTTCATTCAGTTTAATGATATTTTTGTTGCCCGATTTAAAAAGCCGTCACCACACATTAACATCCAAAATATGACGTAATATGAGTCATGGAAAGTTTGTATTAATATTTTCTTTTTGTAACCGTGTATTTCTTTAGAGTAAGAAACACTTCGAACTTCAAATAACTTAATCTTTCAAACAAATATTTATTGAAAAGTTCTTTTCTTCCGAGGCGTTTTCAAATCAAAACACAGTTGCAACCAACCCAAATTAGCATAAATGTGCGCAATTTTTGGACATTAGATTAGTTGAGATTTCAAACTTGAATCTTTATAAGATTTTTCAACGTCATTTGCATGCAGATCGATATAAAATTCACCATTTCTTTAATCAATCGTAACTACATGTCTTACAAGTTATTTCAGTAAAGATGAAATGTCTAAAGTATATGATTTATGTTCAAAATTATGATAAAACCAACATAATTTGGCATATAGTATATGAGACCAATTCTGAATTTTAGGCTTAAATATAATTTGGTTTAAGGCGCATTTGTAGATATATCACTTTTGACACTTCATATTTTTTTGTTTGCTTAACACACAATGTTGACGTGCGCTGTAACTTTTTTGTGCAGATTTAAATGTAAAATAATTTTGATTACAAAAAAAGATTAATCTTTTGAATGAAAAAAAATTTATGATAAGTATTTTATTTTAGATTCGGTTGTAATATGTTGTTAAGTAAAAGAGGCGGGACGAAAGTCTTCGTTTTTTTAATTTGGCCCTTAAAATAGCTTAAGTATTGCTTTCGAGGGCAGTTACAACATTTTAAGAATAAGAGTGAGCTTTCTTGAAAATGGAATCATGTTTAAATTGTTAACTTTCTCGTTACTGTTAAGATAGATAGATAGATAGATAGATAGATAGATAGATAGATAGATAGATAGATAGATAGATAGATAGATAGATAGACAGACAGACAGACAGACAGACAGACAGACAGACAGACAGACAGATAGATAGATAGATAGATAGATAGATAGATAGATAGATAGATAGATAGATAGATTATCTAAAAATAACCAAGCTTCAATATAAAAAAGAGTTATATGCTTTATAACACTGAAAATAAACTGTTCGATGTAACATTGGCGGGTGTTAAAATAAATAATTGTTGATAACATTATACATTTCAGCACACTACTTTGGACAACATGCATCCAGTGCAGTGACTCAACCAGGTATCTCACGTTTTATTTCACTTAATTTAATTTCTCTAGTGTTAATTTTACATTGATACAATTAATGGATGTGTCGAAAATGCCATTGCTAACTTTAACATTAATATTCTATAATAATTTAATTCTGGTTGCAACGCAACATTTGATTGGATAGAAAAATTTAGTTAAATATGTATAACCTGGTTTAAAATTATATTTTAAGAAATGACCTCAATATCTACCTAAGTTATACTCGTATAACTTAGGTCGGAGCAATTTAAGCTTTTTTATAATCCGCGAAGCGGATTATAAAGTGCAAACTGCCCTAACTCAGGTTATACTTGTATAACTTGGGAAGATATTGAGTTCATTTCTTAATTATCCAAACAATTGCCAAAATTATTCTTTTGAATAAGGTAGCTAATTTCTAATATAAGGAATAGATGTACACACTTGCATGAAACCCCTTATCAAGACTCATACATCATCAAATAATTGATAATCAATGTATTCAATGATAGAAATAAAGCACCTATAACAAATACGATTATTCAAAAGTTGATCCTCAAATAATATCCGAGAATATTATGCGCCTATTATGCTTGACGAAAATCGTTTGTAAAGGTGTCGAAACCATTACACCCCTGCGAATGTGTTCGGAATGTTTTCTGTATCGTTGCTAAGTATGTAATAAATATAGAGGTGCTCGAATGAAAGTTCACGAGACTTTACCGAGATTTGTTTAGTTCCTGTGAATTTTCGAGCGGAAGTATAAGTTCTCGGATAATATTCTCAAAATACGTAAGTGCTGGACGTTTTTCATATCATATCCTACTTTAGTTGTGTTAAACATAAAATTAAAGACGTGTCTTATTTCACCATCTAGCGGTTATTTATACTAGACGATAATATTCAGAACAGAGTTATCGTTCGTGTTCAACCACGTGTAGAGTGGTTGAAAAGATAAACACTTGGTTGCTTAATAAAATCATAGCTATGTTTGATGCTTGTGGTGTGCAATACCATGTTTTTAAGAAAATAATAGGTGTCTGTTTTGCATAAAAACTTAGTAAATCTACCATTTTCAAGTAACATTCTGCATAAAATAGTATAGTCTATTTCACTATTGATGCTATAACTAGGTCAGGCGCGGATCGGAAATTAATCCTCAGGGGGGATCTCTATTAAGCATGTTAATTGTTGCAACAGCAGACAAAAACTATTTTTTGTATTGCTACATTTATTTCTAAAACACATTTTTTCCACCAATCAATGAAGACAAAGTTTAAAATCAATAAACCTCTAGATTTTATATTTGACTACAAGTACCTAGATTCTATGAAATTGACTATAACCACGAGGCACGATTTTTACTACGAAACTGAAAGGGTCAAATAAAACCACGTGGTCTAAAATTTAAATGACAATAAGTAATAGCTTTCCAAAAAGCTTGCCTGACTAAACAAAATTATTTAATGGAAGCATGCATGTATCAATTAGGCTATCTTATTAAAAATGAATTGTAATTTTCGGTGCACAGATTTATAAACGGAACGTGCAAATTTAAGAACTTATGTACATGTATCACTTGAAATTCGTTTATTTATTAATTCAAATTTTTAGGAATGTACACATATCATATATGTGCGTGTAAGCTTGAAAGCTGGAGAGTAAAGAGTCGTTCCTTTTTAAATTATATTTGTTATATTAAGATGCAAAATCAACTAAAAGGCATTTTTAAAAAATTCCAACCATATGAAATATGATGGTATACAAACACGTATTGTTCTTGAATGTGTGTGGGCAGCTTCATCAAAATCATCTTGACAGGCAAATCCATGATATTATATTTCCATTTATCATATAAAGTTAAGAAAATGGCCAGCTGCAAAAAAAAGGGGGGGAGCAGCTCCCCTCACCCCGACCCCCGATGCTACGTGCCTGTGATGTAAACACATGGTGTGCTCTATGGTATTCGCATGATCTCAACGGACTCGTCAACTAATCGGTGCGCAAAAACTATGAATGAGACATTATGGCGCGAAATCCTGATATTACCGTTCACGCAACGAATGAACTCATCCATTGGCAGAGATCCATGGGGAGGGGGTCAGATGATTTTTTTGACATTTGTCTTGTAACAGCTACATACATGTACATGCATATTATACTTTGGATCGGATGATTTGGAAGAAATCTAACGAATTAAGAAACACACTTGATTACTAATTGTTAAATGTAATAATGTACATTTAATAAGACGCGAGTTATGATCCCGTTTCAAGATGAATGAAATCGCCCAACTGAACGAAAATCGGGTCACACCCCGCTTCGACGATTTAGTTCCTCCAGTAAACATTCCAGCTGTATAAATATATATTTGTTTTAATCCAAACTGATGACTCTCTTGTAATAATGATAATCCAACACCAGTTATTACTTACATTGTACCGTAATAGACAATATGTTACAACTTGTAGCGATGACCCCCTCCCCCTTTTTCACCGATCAAATACAGTGGAATGCTGGTCTATTTTAAAATCAGGATTACACACGTGCACTGCATGGTGAACGTCCCTTTTACTTGAAAACTCTTGCTCGCTGTTGTTAATACATGCCATATAACATTTTCATCAATTGTGAATGTAAATGCAAACATCTTAAACATGCATCGGTTAATCTTTTTGTGAAATATCATAATATTGCTTGTCCCATTGTCTGCACTGTTTCGGAGAATGCAACTTTTAAACCTTAGATATGCCTGACGTCATGACGTCAGGCAAACAAGAGAGTGGACACGACCCTTTTAAGACGGTTTTAAAATATTGTGAAAATAAAGGTTTGTATAAAAATATAGCAGATGACCGGAAGATAGCCGATCAGAGGGTGTCGTAAGGTAGCGTCCTTCTTTGAGATCAAGGTCTGTCATGCAGCAATCATACCCTTTTAATAGCTTTTTAAGAGCACCCGATTTAACTTATACACAGTATAAAAATTGAAAAAAAATGCATGAAAAGAGTCATCATTTGATAAAATGATTGATAAAGAGAAGAAATTTTCGTCGAGTTTATTTAATGGGACGGATCCTCAGATATACACACATAATTCGCATTAAATACCATTGTCTCAAGTTCTAAAAAAATGAAAATTTTAAAGGGCATTCTAAGGAGAATACAATATTATATTATAACTGTAATAAAAAATTATATAAAATTTTTATAATACAATCATCCGTTGCATTGCGCCACTTAAAAAAATTGTTGGATCTTCATTTGACTATATATACATTCAGTGTATATTTCTCCTTATGTTTCCATTGGAAATCCGCGACGTTCAATTTCCTATGAGTACACTCTGCTAATGCATGCTCCATGAGCACAAATATAAACGCCACCACGTGTTTTGAATATATTAATTTTTGTAAGATTAAATGAAACGTTCAACCTTATATAGCCATTTTGATATGTACTTATGAAAAATAATCATTAAATTATATCTACTCCTTAATGAAAAATATTTTTCTATACAAAATTTTTGGCACTATATTCATAGTCGCGGAAGCGAACTAAACAACATGTTTATATATAGCTTTTCCATGTATGTGTTATATCCCTGACTGAGAGTGTACATGTATGTAATGACTTTACAGCGACATGTGCAATACTATATTTCTTTAAAACAAATCTAGACATCATTATGAACATAAATACATTGAATACTTATTTTTGTCAATGCGAACAATTGCGGTTTGCACCCACGACATTTCAGCAATCATTTTGGTTGTTTCACAGGGGCCAAGCCCGTTTTAACACTAATTTCAATGTAACCAAAATCTTTATTTATGGTTACATTGAAATTAATGTTAAAACGGGCTTGGCCCCTGTGGGTTGTTTCGTCCATGTAACTACACCACAATTCCAAAATCCTAAATGACACTTAAAATATAAAAAATCTCTGCAGGTTAAGAAAAAAATTATAATTATAGATAAAACTCAGATGTTTTCTTTGCTGTTTTAGGCAGTTCCCTCTTCATTCATAATTGTCCCTATGGACACCAAAGCAACCTTTTTTTTTTGGCAATTGAGCAGCACTTGTATGGATGTAATCTATGTCGCATCAATCGCATTTTGATTCTACCTTGTATGTGCCATTTATGGGAGATACAAATACTTGGTTACATCATTATGATACCATGCGTGGACGCAAAGGTTACTTTCGTGACAAGATTAGATCTTACTCAATGTTATTTAGCTGTACAAAAAGTGTGTGTGCGTGCGTGCGTACTTACATGATTGCTTGCTTTTGCACAAGTAAATATACGCAATCCTGCACGAGAATAACCCGTGAATTCATTTCAACCAAATTACGAATTTCTCGTTAAAATCGACCTTTTTGTTAAAACACAAAAGTTACCTGTGTTTGGACTCGTATTTAAGTTATTACCGAGGGTAATTGAATATCAGACTTATTTAAAGTTTACGTAAATTTATGCAAGAAATAATTGACAAGGCGTATTACTGATCAATAATATTAAGTATACCTACATTTAATCTACTGTTTAATCAGGAATTACCCAAATCGAACAGTGAGACTACTGCACAACCTTCGTATGAACGTTTATTTATTAAAAAAAAAAGGGGGGTCGCACTAAACGAGAATGACCCGATTAGTGTACGAATGAATATTAATAAAATCGAGAAATAATCTAGAATTACTAGACTACCGGTATGTCTCACTAAACTGTTACATGTAACGCAAAACTTGGCCAATTATTTACCACAATAAAATCTTAATTTAGGTATAAATTATTCCTACTGTAACAATATTTTCAAATATCGATAGTTCACTTATTTAGAATAATAAAATTCCAGCTATTTACGTTCACCAATTATTTAATCGGTAAAACTTCAGAGATTAACACTTGTCTAACCGTAAATAAAATGAAATATATCGTCTGTAAATACGAGATACGTTGTGTAGCTGCCATAACATACAGCTATTATGTATGCTAGTAGAAGGAAATGTCAAATTACACGTGCATAACAATAAATATCTAATTTCTTTACTATAGGCAGATTATGTCAGCTGAAAAGTTATTGCAATATTTGTGATTACATGTATTGTATATATTGTATGTATATAAGGAATAAGGAATCATTCTTTGAGTATTATGAGGAGATAATTTTGGTCGGGGCGTGATCAAATCCAATAAAGCCCGAAGGGCTTTATGATAGATTTGATCACGCCCCGACCGAAAGTATCACCTCATAATATTTAAAGAATGATTCTTTATTACTTATATTTATATAATCTTAGGCCATCGTACGATTAAATATTTAAATATAAATAAACAAACCCCGCTGGCGCCTCGATTTGGCGTCGTTTGTATTATGAGTTATATAGTACAAAATCAAACGTAGTGTTATCACAGGCAAAGACACTGGATAATGTAAATATACCGGTATATCTATGCAATGTGTATCATGTTAAATTATCGTTTTTCGGCCTTCCACTTTAATTTCAAAAGACGGTGTATTGTGCAACCAGCGCGCTAGGTTCCGTTCTTCATAGAAAGATCAAAGCAAGATTTCAGTCTTGCCTAGATGGCCGAGTGGTTACCACGTTAGGAGAATGGGTTTCGAAGGTGGTTTGTTCAAACCCCGGCAGTTCACTCCCCGGTCGGGGCGTAGGTGGAGCTCCAATATCGTGAATCTCTAAATCTTGAAAACTAATGCATGTAAAATTACAGCAAATCGAAAATGGTATAAAAAGATGCATAAAAAGAATTAGCCAAAAATTAGATGTAAACAGATGAATAACAACTATATCAAGATTCACTTGCAACTGTTTATTAAAACTTTAGAAAAATAAGCAGGTTTGGTACATTTACTAGCAAAAAAATCTATGGGGTACTAGTAACGAACGAATCGGTTCTTTTTTGTTTTAGGGAAAATTATTTTTAATCGCAAAAGATATAGTATTAGTATATCAACGAATATATAAAACATTCAAGCAATTTCTCTTTAAAATTTTTTACATGTATTATTCTTACAGCAAACCCAACCAGCACAGGTGGACATCAAACAAGCCAGACATACCAACTACTTAATCATATACCTTGTCCTGTTTGTACGCATCATGCATGTGATCTTACAAATACAAATTTATGTGAAGTTTGCCAGATTCATTTCAAAAATCAACTACCACAAGGAACAAATTGTCTCACTGTAAGAAAAAATTAGGAATTAATGTGATTATTGTTCTATTTCTAAGATCGCATTAAGCACTGAGATAAGTATTATATGTTTTATGTTGATTGCCGCATTCTTTTTGCTTTAGGTCGCCTACCATTGTAATGATGATGATCATCATCTCTGCTGCACTGACATGGCATGTGTAGGTAAAATACTTCTTTTTAAATTTATACCAAAACTTTTCATTCGCGGATCTAAAGGAGAGTTGGGGAGTCCGAACGCCTTTAATTGGCAAAGTTAGTGTAATTGGACACACTATAGAAAAATAATAAATAACAAAAAAACTAATAACCGAAATATCCAGGTACATTTCGATAATTGGCGGTATTTGTCAACTATATCGATGATATGTTTAAAAAAGAAAGAATTTCATTTAACTTCTTAAAAATCTTTTTAATCCTAAAAATAGTTTTCAGTTAGAAATTAAGGCACTTCCACTTTTTAAATAAGTAAAGAATATGTTATATAAATTTTGAAACAGATATACATGCATGTATGTACTTGAATAAGCAAAATATTTTTTTCTTTAGTACAAACTGAAAATGTGATCATTAAGATCTCTTATAAGATTTGTGTACCAATATATCTTGAAAACTCACATCATATGAAATCATATTATATATAAAATTTAATGCTTAGCCGATGGGGTATATCTTGTGAATACTGTTTTTGTTGATTTTGATTTTATACCACAAATTCTGGTGTACAACGAGGTAGGAAACTCGACTTAACTCTATACGCACCATAGTCCACAATAATGAATGCTTTTGATTTTATAAATATTTGAAAAAAATGATGCCAACTAATATACAACATGCCTGAATAGCTTCTAGAAGAATAGCAAAATATTATGTGAAATCCGTTCACGTATCCATTTTACGATTGTCAGGCAATCTTGAATAACAATCTCTGAATGAGGTAGTATTTGTAACCCTACAAACACTCTAATCGGACCAATATATATTAAAGTAGGGCTATAAGAATTCGGAGTGCAATCATTCAAATCTTAGTTTATTTATAATAACCAAAATGCAGTAATTTCATAAGAGTTTATAAAATGTAAACTTTTAAATGCATTTAGTTCACACGTATTTGAACAATGTTTTGGTTAAAAATTGATGTCAGCTTTGAATGTAGCACAAGTGCCATATATGTGGAACTGATTTTAATAGATTGCAGCAATGGTTTATGTTTCAACCCATATTCCCACAACTGCAACTAATTTTTTTAAACAACAAAAGGGAGTAATTTGAAAGTAGGATCCGTGTTGGGCATTGCGTATTTAAGATGTTTTATTTAGAAATATGTGCATATTTAGCGATTATTGTATTGCGTAACAAAGTACGTCAAAGATTTTGCTAAATTTTATACTTGTAGAGAGCGTGTTTGGAAATATTCCTAAATTTGGAGCCTCTTTAAATGGTATGCTTTGGATATTGCAACATGCTTTGTTAAGTTTTAGTTTAGTTTCCTAGTTTAGTTCTTTTTCGTAAAGCTATAGAATTTGGACAAAAGAAGTATGCATAGAAAATAATGATCATGGAGATGAGAGTAATTTAATTCTTCATAGGTATATGGAATCCTATTTGTTGAAAAGGATTTAATTTGGGAACAATTGACAATGTAGTAAACTATTTCTTCCAGGCAATAGAATTTCTTGTCCAAATTGTACTAAACATGGTTGTAGTTTCATCCCTTGCGAGACTTGCGTGTATCACGATTATACCCATCATGAAACTCAGCTGCATCGGTTTAAAACTTGTGAACATAAGGTACAGTAAAAGTATTTTCATTTCTATGCATCTATATAATCCGACTTATAGACAAACTGGTATATATATATATATATATATATATATATATATATATATATATATATATATATATATATATATATGGATGTGATTAACACGATTCTGATATAATTTATTCAAATTTTAAAGGGAGAATGCAGTCAAAATTTATACATCTGCTGTCACGATTATCAATGTATAGGTATGTTTCGCTACAATACAGAAGAATTTTTTATCTAATCCTACATTTTAAGGCAACACTGTCGTCATCGTCAAAGCTCACGGTTTTCTATCCGTTACACTGCAACGGTTAGAAAACCAACCCGTGGGTCCCGACGATGAACTGTCGGAAACTCAACAATAATGCTAATGTGTTGTATTTTATTTTTTCTCAAAGTCTATTGAAAATATGAAAGTATCTAACGAGTAAAATGATTTTTAGATAAACTATTTCGAACAAATTTTCAAAGCACTCTGTCGACAATTCAATCAACAACCGGTGCAAGCATCACATCAAAAACAACGGACCGAGCAAGTACTACAAAGGCGCATGCATTATCCCATGCTACAACAAGTAATAATTATATCATAGTAATAGCAAAACAACGGTTTTGAGAAAACTTTTATTTTCGTTTTTATATTCTGTATACAAATTGCTGAGTGGGTCAAGTTTATCAAAACAATTGATAATGAAAATAGTAATTTTAAAAGAGAGCGCTTTTATTGTAAATTGTACGTAGAGAGCATTATAATCCCTGAATTTTTTTAAAAGATAAAACCCTACCCTGTGCAAAATGTCAATTTAGAATGAATGTGAATATGTAATTGATATACTCGAAAATCACTTTACACATACTTGCAATGATCAGAAGATTTGAAGTAAGATTTCAAAATATTTGCCAATGCTTCTTTAGAATATTTGATCTGTATAAAACGTCCTCATTTTAAAAAGAGAAATGAATGTTTAAAGCAATTTAATTTTTTCATTGGTTCAATTAATGTCATTGAAATTAAAAATGATTATACAGTATTTTAAAGAAAGGGGGAAATTTTTATTTGAACCCAATATTGGATCAGTATAATAAGGAAACGAAAGATCTTAAAACAGATAAGGATTATTATTACTGTACGACTCGAAATGGCCCTTTAGCTTTGTACCTAAATTATAGTTAATACATGTAAATATACCACATAGAGTTTTAGTTTATTTTTACCAATTTTTTGCAAAAAAGGATGATTTTTTGGAATTTAAAGACAAAAATTGATTTCGATTGCAATTTGAGTGGCTATTTCATTGTAAACTAATTTAAATTGGTTTTGGATAATTGACTAATTGACGAATCATAGTTGATGCACATTCTGAAGTTATAAACACCGTTAGTTGAGACTAAATATTGATGAAATAATCTAGAATTTGACATACTCGAACATAACTGTTGTTTGATAGAAAACACACAACTCTGAAACAGTATTAAATGCTGCATATTTATAACTCTAGGTTTTTCTACTGAATTATTTTGTTAGTTTTTATCCTACGTCAATAATGTGCCTAAAGCTACGTAATGTTTAAATATGACGTCACATGGCGTAAGGCGAACAGTGGATTATCAGAAATTTATCCTATGAGTGATATCCACTGTATATTGAGATAAACATGTGATAAAATAATATATCTTCTCCATCCATTTTTCTTTCTTTCTAAACGATTTGGTGTTAACTTTTTATGACATTTTAAAATGCGTTAGAACGTTATGTCTAAAGTTACCAAAAAATAACGCAATACATGTGTTTACGCAGCACTGTTAAGGTTTACTGTTGAGGTTGGTCGCGCCGACCAGAGAGTACTGGAAATGTGAACTATGACATTATACAAAACAACAAGTCATCAAAAATCCTAATAAATAAAGTTATTTCCAATTGTTATGGTTACAAAAACATTCAACTACATTTAAAATTACCTACGTGTGCAACTTTGTTGTCAAATAGGTCCAACGACGATAAATACGACTGATCGCGGTGCACTTGTCGATGTGACGTCATAAAATAACTATTCTTACTTTGGATTTAAGCTTAGACCTAACTTAAGCTGCTCTCACCCAACGATACGTGACACAAACGTATACCGACACATATTGAATGCATTAATAAAAAGATTTTGACAAATTAGAGCACAACAAAGTACCTTAGTATAATTTATCGAACGCTGTAAAAACAAGCTGATTATTTCCATTATCAATAAAATTGGCTTCATAGAGAAATAAATAAAAAGTTTTTCTGAAAAGTTCTCTGTTCTCAGAATTGTTTTGCATAAAAATATACTTCTTTATTAAAAGTTCAGCCTACACATCATGTATCAGGCGCTGCAACTTCAACGTATAGGACTATCACAACAAGGCAACAATCAACTGCACCACCTACAACAACGTCATCAACCATTGGTAATCAAATCCCTTTAGATCACTTCAGACACTCTAATCAATCTTTAATTATTTTTAATTATACCGTCTGTCGTCATCGGCCGTTCGCATTTTCAAATTTTGTAAATAAATATGCAGATTCTATGGACAAACAGTTACTATGAAAAGCTATTAGAATATGCCTTTTAAAGAAAATGTGTCACCCTTTTATGTATTAACATTAAAACAAGGAAAATGAATATTGATATATATATATATATATATATATATATATATATATATATATATATATATATATATATATATATATATATATATAGCGAGACTGACCATCCGACAATATTGTGTAGTATATCTTAAGGACGTTAACTGTTCTGCCCCTACTTGTAAACATGCTTAATCAAAATTAAAAAATAATCATTTTTAAGGTCTTCCGTTTCCAACAGAAGACCTTACTATTATTGTGCTGGCGAAGATTTTTCTTTTTTTTTTTACTTTTTTTTCTAGACGCGAACTTTGAGGCTTCATATCTTATCTATATCTTGATTTCCAACGAAAATTGTGCAAACAAAAAAAAAGTTTTCTTTTTTTCCTTCCTAGACGCAAATTTGGGACTTAAAAGCTTGCTCATTTCTGAACGGATTTTGCTTAAATTTTCAGTGCTTAGAGATCTAAAACATTTCATTAACTTTAAAATTCCTCTTACGTTAACAAGTTATTCCCCTTTAAATTTTAAGGGTTTCAAGACAAAGGCTCCAAGACTATGCAGGGTATGGGAATCTAACTAATTTAAATAACAGAGACATTGAAATTGTGCATATCAATTTTTTTTGGATTATATTTATTATTTAGAAAAGGGTAGGGATAAGAAAACAGGATTCCAAAAAGTGCGAAAATGTGGACATGTTAGTTTAAAAGAAAAATATTATGTTAAAACATGTAGAATAAAAGTTTCACTTTTTCACACGACCTTACTTTTTTACCAATCAGGGCTTTAGAAAATCTTTACCAATCAGGGCCTTAGAAAATCAATTTGAACTCTTCAAAAGGAGACAAAAATTTTTTTTATACAATATATTTTTAATTATTATTAATTAAATAACGCTATTAGAAATAACGTCCCGATTGGCACAATTAAGTGACTTATAATGTATATTATATCTGGATCAATTGAACGTTCTCGACATCCCATTTACCTGTATTAAAGACCAACATATCAAGTCCATAATTTTAGTTATATACATGATTTTTTTTGGCCAAAATGCTTTAAAAATTATCTTGTTTTTGGTGATTAACCAGTGTACTTTTCCCGCATCATCGATGATGTTTCGATTGTTTGAAACGTAGTATGACAGGTACATGTACAAGGGCCATCAGCCTACAATTTTTAGACAATAATTGCAATCACCCGATACTCAAATCAATGTCCTAAACAACTTGATTTGTTTACATGTAGAATTCCGGATGAGTTTTAATGACTTTTAAACTGATAAGTGGTGCCAAAATGGGTGAACATCCCGTATATTTATTTTCATTTCCCTTTTCATTACTAAAGATTAAAACAATTTTTTTGAGTCACCGTATCACTTTAAATAAAAAGAGTGCCAATCATGAATCGTTCTTTTTCGCCTCGCAGCTTCAAATGAAGACATTCTCTTTATTTTTGTGTAAACGTCGATCTCTTGGATGATTAGTTTTTTTAATTTCTCTTATGCTTTAAATATGCAAGTTTCGTGCTTTACTGCATATTGATCCAAAAGTGGAGAGTAATAATTTTTTTTTTTTTGGAATAACAGACTCGTCATTTTGTAACAAGACAGAGAGTGATATATATATATATATATATATATATATATATATATATATATATATATATATATATATATATATATATATATATATATATATATATATATATATATATATATATATTTATATATATATATATATAATTTAAAAATGATAAATATCCAGAATAAAATCACAAATTGATCCTATTAACCGCAAACGTTTTCGCCATTCCTGGCTCTTCAGGCAGTTATGTACAAAAAAAAAAAAAAAATTTTAAAAACGTCTGAAGATTGAATGAAAGCGCTAACGTTTTACTCTGTGTTGTCTTTCGTTTTTCAAATTTTCTATATATATATATATATATATATATATATATATATATATATATAAAAAAAACACAGTTGAATAATCTTTGTAGATATTGCATATGGTCAAAATTTTACACCTACAAGGGGCACCTGTTTACAACGTTTATTTAGCATACAAAAATAAACAAATTGAAAATTGAACAAAAGACAGGTGAAAAATAAAAAACAAAAAAACTACGAGGAACAAAAGAGAAATAAAGCCGACGAGCAGTGTTTACCGTTGATAGATTTGACTTAACAAATTTTCTTCAATAGTAAAGGACTGTTTTGGGTTGTGCAAGTCTATGGGATGTGGTAAAAGATAGTGCTCGAAATGTGTAGTTTATGCTGCGTTCGCCTCAATTGTCACACTGTAACATAAATTAATGTTTTGTATGCATGGTCTTATGTATATATGTATTTTTGCATGGATTTATGTTTAAGGAACAAACAACAATTGTGTTGATGAGCTGAGGAACTGCGCCATGTTTAAAAGCATGGGTGTATGTCAAGCAAATCCTCAGGAAGGAACCAAGTACGAAATTGCTTTCCAATGTAAACTTACATGTGATCGATGCAATGGTAATCTCCCTCTCTCTCTCTCTCTCTCTCTCTCTCTCTCTCTCTCTCTCTCTCTCCCTCTCTCTCTCTCTCTCTCTATCTCTCTCTCTCTCTCATCAAGCTATCTATCTCTTTAAAAAAGATATTAAAACATCATACTAAATGGACCAATTTTTAAAAAAAAATTTAAAGAAAAGGTTGGTCTGTTGGCATTAACTGGTTTGTTGCATATTGACAGAAGTTCTTTTTATTTATTTAGAAACATACAAACCATTACCAACTATAGCATTAACCACTCGTAAGTTTGTATAATATACCAAAATCTCGAAAATATAGAATATGTCATTATAGAATATATTTTCTAAAAATTTTATTTCCTTTTTATATTTTTTTAGCTACCACCATTGGAACTACCCGGGGTGAGTTTTTTTTTTCAAAGAAAATAACAAAGGGTTTTTAAAATAATGTTTCCTTGATTAAATCCTTTGTTTGGTTTTCATTGTTTTTAAGGTTATGATAATGAAATTTCATCTAAAAAATAATAAACATAGAATGTAGAAATCTAGAAAAAAGAATACTTTGTACTGAATAGATATTCTTAATATATTTTATTTGCTAATTTTTGACAATTTGGATTATGCTTTTTATTTAGAAAAGGGTAGGGGTAAGAAAACAGGATTCCAAAAAGTGCGAAAATGTGGACATATTCGTTTAAAAGAAAAATATTTTGTTAAAACATGTAGAATAAAAGTTTCACTTTTTCACACGACCTACTTTTTTACCAATCAGGGCTTTAGAAAATCAATTTGAACTCTTCAAAAGGAGACAACAATTTTTTTTATGCAATATATTTTCGATTATTATTAATTAACTAACGCTAGTAGAAATAACGTCCCGATTGGCACAATTAAGTGACTTATAATGTATATTATATCTGGATCAATTGAACGTTCTCGACATCCCATTTACCTGTATTAAAGACCAACATATCAAGTCCATAATTTTAGTTATATACATAATTTTTTTTGGCCAAAATGCTTTAAAAATTATCTTGTTTTTGGTGATTAACCAGTGTACTTTTCCCGCAACATCGATGATGTTTCGATTGTTTGAAACGTAGTATGACATTTAGTCACAGGTACATGTACAAAGGCCACCAGCCTACAATTTTTAGACAATAATTGCAATCACCCGACACTCAAATCAATGTCCTAAACAACTTGATTTGTTTACATGTAGAATTCCGGATGAGTTTTAATGACTTGTAAACTGATAAATGGTGAAAAAATGGGTGAACATCCCGTATATTTATTTTTATTTCCCTTTTCATTACTAAAAATTAAAACAACTTTTTAGGGTCACCGTATCACTTTAAATAAAAAGAGTGCCAATCATGAATCGTTCTTTTTCGCCTCGAAGCTTCAAAGGAAGACCTTCTCGTTATTTTTGTATAAACTTCGATCCCTTGGCTGATTAGTGTTTGCTTTATTTGTTTTATGATTTAAATATGCAAGTTTCGTGCTTTACTGCATATTGATCCAAAAGTGGAGAGAAATTAATTTTTTTTTTTTGAATAACAGCCTCGTCATTTTGTAACGAGAGAGAGAGAGAGAGAGAGAGAGAGAGAGAGAGAGAGAGAGAGAGAGAGAGAGAGAGAGAGAGAGAGATATTTAACATATATATATAACAGTTGAATAACCTTTGTAGACATTGCATATGGTCAAAAATTTAAAAAGAAATTTTACACCTACAAGGGGCACCTATTTACAACATATTTTAGCATACAAAAATAAACAAATTGAAAATTAAACATGACAGGTGAAAAATTAAAACAAAAAACCTACGAGGAACAAAAGAGAAATAAAGCCGACGAGCAGTTTACCGTTGATAGATTTGACTTTACAAATTTTCTTCAATAGTAAAGGACTGTTTTGGGTTGTGCAAGTCTATAAGGTTCGCCTCAATTGTCACACTGTAACATAAATTAATGTTTCGTATGCATGGTCTTATGTATATATGTATTTTTGCATGGATTTACGTTTAAGGAACAAACAACAGTTGTGTTGATGAGCTGGGGAACTGCGCCATGTTTAAAAGCATGGGTGTATGTCATGCAATGCCTCAGGAAGGAACCAAGTACGACATTGCTTTCCAGTGTAAACTT
The DNA here is from genome assembly GCF_963853765.1 of Magallana gigas. Lineage (NCBI taxonomy): Eukaryota > Metazoa > Mollusca > Bivalvia > Ostreida > Ostreidae > Magallana > Magallana gigas. Next base: position 39,189,455 of record NC_088854.1, read on the forward strand.
ACTTGTAATCGATGCAATGGTAATCTATCTATCCATCTATGTATCTATCTATCTATCTTTTTATGTATCTATCTTTCTATCTCTTAAATAATATTTAATTATCATACGAAATGGACCAAGTTTTTAGAAAATTTAAAAAAAGCTTGGTTTGTTGCATATTGACAGAAGTTCTTTTTTTTTTTAGAAACATACAAACCTTTAACAACTGTAACTTCAACCATTCGTAAGTTTGTATAATATACCAACATCTTAAAAATATGGAATATGTCATTATAGAATATATTTTCTAAAATTTTTATTTTAATTTGATATTTTTAGCTACCACAATTGGAACTACCCAGGGTGAGTTTTTTTTCAAATGAAAATAACAATCCACTTTTTTAAGTACAAAATTTATGTTATATTATAAAGATGACAACCTTATCTTTTTTTTGCTTTCCAATGTAAACGTACATGTGACCGATGCAATAGTAATGTCTATCCATCCATTTTTCTATTTATCTATCTATCTATCTATCGATCTATCTATCTATCTATCTATCTATCTATCTCAAAGAAGTAGTTTTATTACCAATCGATAGATCAAAATTTTAAATGATAAGGAAGTTTTTAAAAAATCTTAACATCATACAAAATGCACCAATTTTTGTAAAAACACTTCAAAAAAGCGTGCTCTGATGGCATTAACTGGTTTTTGCTGCTTTACAGAAGTTCTCTTTTATTTCCATCAGAATTATACCAATTTTCAACAACAGTAGCTTCAACCATAGGTAAGTTTATATAATATCGGTATGCCAACATCTTGAAAATGTCAAATATGTGATTATAGAACATAATATATTTGTTTCGTCAAACGTCAACAAAATTTAATGTAGTATCTTCTCCATCCATTTATCATTCTTTCTCACCAACTCTTTCTAAATGATTTGGCGTTTACTTGTAATGACATATGTAGTATCTTCTCCATCCATTTATCATTCTTTCTCACCAACTCTTTCTAAATGATTTGGCGTTTACTTGTAATGACATGTCAAAATTCGTTTTAAAGTTATCTCTTAAGTTATCAAAATAACGCAATATTTGGGGTGAATAAGATATTAGCCTATTGAGTCATATTTAATGCATTTGAAAGTTTTTGGGAAGGAGCACTTTGCATTCCTGATAATTCAATACATTATATATTTAACATTGTACCGGACAATATTTCCAGTGCCAAAGTGGCATTTTTGCACCCGCTTAGATGTTTAAGATGCTGTTTCTTAAAAATCCATATATGTCAAATGATAGACCATTGTCTGGAGAGTATACATATGTATAACCACTTTGTGTTTACTTTGTCTCACCTGAAGGGAAAGATATTTACCTTTAAAAAATAATATCACATAGGAAAACAATAATTCACATAGGATAAATTACTTTCCTACAGGAAATATTGAAAATCCTAAAGGATTTTTTTAACATCCTACAGGAGTTAAATTTCCTACAGGAGAAAAGTATTTCCTGCAGGAATTTGATTCAGACAGGTAGTTTTCCTGTAGGAATTTAAGATTTTCTAACGGATTTCAAAATCCTATGGGAGTTTTGTTCAAATTCAATCGGAATTTAAATTCCCATAGGAAGTCATTATAGAGTTCAAATGTATGTGTATTTATACTTAGTGGACGTCGACTTGATAAAAAAATGTAAAAGTATGTAATACATAAACCAAGACAGAGCTGAAATGAAACGTCTATTCTACATGTAGGCAATGAGACGAAATGAGTTGAGATTCACTCTCTCTTTCTTTGGTCCTAGGAGGATTATTGTCTTTAATCTTTCCTTACTGGGCAAGCCGTAAAACCTTTGCAGCCTAGAGCACTGATGATTTCTAATATACATAAATTTGGACATTTTATCTCTTATACTTCTTTTGCTTCTGCTATTTCATCAGCGATTGCCACTTCAACTCCCCTTACGTTCTTGGAAAATATTGTACAGTTGAAAAAGAAAAAAAAACTTTTTAAATCAACCGAAGATAATAATTTTTATAATAGGTGGTATTAGAATACATGTGGTTTTAAATTAAAAAAATTAAATTAAAAAAAAACACCCAGATAATTGAACAACTTACAGTTTTTTAATAATGATTTAGAAGAGAATATATAAAGTAGGATTAATTAGATATCATTCGAAAGAAGGCACGAGAAAGGTTTGGTCCGTAGATTAACAGAAGAATCTAGCGAGTACTTGTAAACGATGAGCCAAATGTCTGATATACTGTTTTAGAAAAAAAACTAAAAGACAAAAGATATGGCATCTATCTATCTATCTATCTATCTATCTATCTATCTATCTATCTATCTATCTATCTATAATTAAGCAATTTTTCTTCAAAAGATTGTATATGTTTTATACTTACAGCAAATCCAACCAGCACAGATGGACACTTACCTTGTCCTGTTTGTACTAATAATATATGTGACCATTCGAATACAATTTCATGTGAAGTTTGTCAAATTACTTTTAATCATCAGCCACAACCACAAAACGCAAAATGCTTGAATGTAAGTAAACATTATTTTTTATTTTACCATTGAATTGAATGAATTGAACATATTTTATTGAATAAATCAAAAGGATAAGACACAAGTTCTAAAACTTAGATAGTCCTCTCCTAGTAATGAAATTTTATAAATATTGCCATACATTAAATATATTGAAATATTGAATACACATAAATATACATGGATAAACATAATATACATGAATAAACAATCTACTGCATATATAATATCACCTTATAAATTCAAACATTTTTTGAAAAACGACCACATTCACTCAAAAAAATTTGTACTGTCTTGAAAATTTCAGTGTTTTGTATATTTGTCAACGAATCATCCCCCCATAATAATAAATGTGCATCTATAATGTGTACGTAACTTAATGTCAATAGCTTATTCATTAGAGAATTCCGAGCTCTTGTATACTTTTTACAGACAAAAAACAAATGGTATGCATCTTCTGATAAACCACACGAACAGTTTGGACTGGCTATTAAGTTACAGCGGAATAAGTCAGAATTTAAAATACAGTTGTGTCTCAAACGTGTATGTGTTATGTTTAAAAATCTTTTTCCAAATGAAAGATGTTTCTCTGGCTTTACCGTATCATTGTATAAACATTTTTTGAATATTTTAATAGAGGTTGCCTCCTTTGTATTAAGACTTAGGGCATTCCATCTTCTGACAGTATCAGGAATAAATGATTTATTAAATAGTTCTAATCTAAATTTTGGAACAGAATAATCAAGAGAGTTTCTAGTTGTGTACCTTGAAACACTGCCTCTTGTATATGGTACAATGTTTTGTATGTAAGTAGGTATACCATTACAAATATCGCGATAAGGCATTAAACGTTTGATATCTAATGATAGTTTTTTGGTTGTTTTTTTTTTTGGGAAATTCCTTTGTTAAGAGGGGACAGTGTTTTGAAGACGATAGTAACCTTTGCTGCACTGATTTGGCATGTGCAGGTAAAAAATTCTTTTACATTTATTCCACTGTAGATATACTAAAAAGGAGAAAACAACAAACTTACAAATAAAAATAACCTGTTCGATATTACATCTCAACTAATAATAATGATATTTTACATTCCAGAAATCATCTTAAAACATCTTGACGCAGTCACAAATTACCCATTAATCCAACCAGGTCTCTTATATTTCCTTTCTCTATCGCTTTATTTGTATTATGCTTCCTGCCGGTGTTACATGCAAACGATTGGTGTATGTCAAAATTGCATTGATATTAACACTCCTGAAAGGTATTAACTTGAAATTTACTTCTTACAAGGATATATTGTCTAAAAATTGCAAAAGATAGCCGATATCAAATGTAAGAAATAGATGTACATAGTTAAATAACAACAATATCAAGGTTCGAAAAACCATCCAATCATTGATCATTTTTTAATTTAAATTTGAATTCAAATAATAGTTGAGAGGAAATTAAACCATTGAGAAATTCGGATAATTGCCCCAGAAGTAATATTACAAAATACAGTGTTCCTATCTTTAGAGTTGTATTATTGCAAATGTAACATAAAATTGTCACCGATCAATTTTTTTTTGGGATAACAGCCTCGTCATTTTGTAACAAGAGAGAGCGAGCGAGTGTGATGCATGCATGGTATGCATGGTCTTATGTATCTATGTATTTTTGCATGAATTTATGTTTAAGGAACAACTTTATTTGTAATATGCAGTAAAAAAATCAACATTTTGTTTTTCTGTTGGCAGAGATACATGCATCAATCAAGAGAAAAACACCAGAGGAAAGTAACACTGGGGACCTCCTTCGGGAAAATGGAGAAAAGAAGAATTAAGCGCTAACAAGAAGTAAGTAAATTATTTAAGATTTGTTTTGAATTCTTTAATTTACATATCTTCAATTTATATTACTTATCTTATTAATCTTAATAATATATATAGTTTAACAATGCAATATGAAATTTCCATGACTCTTAATTCTCTGTCCTGTAAAAACAGAGAAGCAGATCATAATAATATAGTGTTACAACTAGAATTGAATTATTAAATAAAATATTTTTTTTTCTAGATACAGGAAACAGAGAAATAAAGTATATCAATCTAATTAACTCCAAAGAAATAAACTATCGAGCACAAATTAATGTAGTTTCTCTATTAATCTGTTTAACACATGTGGACACTTTCAATAACAATTCTTGTGAACTAGTGAGTGTATACAAGGGGTCGTTTGTTGCTTGTACAGAAGGAGCGTACTGCATGAACGACGTTGTTCACGAACAAGGCAACGTTAAAACTTTTAAAAGGTTTGGTTTCAGACCTATTTAATCTTAAATTTATATATAGATGAATATCATACAGATGCAAAGAAACTAGTTCTCATGAAAATTGCGAGTAACATTCATGTTGGAAGACACAGAAAAAAAAGTTACTTCTTAAGTTTGGTTGTGAAAAGTGCTGCTTAGTTTATTTTTTTAAATTACAATGTTTATTTTTAATTCAAAATAGTTATCCAATAAAATATGTAAACAATACAGGGGCATTATTTTGAAACAAAGCGAATTTTCAAAAATATTTTTGTGAAACATTTGTACAACATGATGTGTAAATGAGACAGTGTGTAGGAACTTGTAGATGGCACAGACGTCTGACCAGGACTACTGCATCAATTATAGCAATGTAATGGTCATCCGTGACTACCCCTGCCACTACTGCTAGACAACAGATTGGACTAAATTAATCACCGATCCATCATCTCGGACATCCAAGCATAAATTGTCGTTGCCGTTCCTTCATCAAAAAATCAAACTCTAATATACTGCTTAATGTATTTCATTAATTATCCAATTTTTAGAAATTAGTATACAAAATCGACTGGCAGTTCTTAGTTCTTCAATTTTTGAAATTACAGTTACGATATAATTTCAGTATTTTTAAGTATAAGTACATAAAATAGTTTATTTCTCGGTGCATTCTGATTATTTGTGCGATAATTAAACCTTCATGAATTAAAAGTTTCTTTTTTTTGTTAAGATATACTGCATTTAAACAGTTTAGTATTTTGTCTCTTAGTTTCTTCATTTCTGGTAAAACAAACGGCTAATGTACAATCTGAATGTGTGACGTCAGGCTGGCGTTACGGTTAGGGTGAATGAATTCCTTCCCGCTCATATCGGTGAAATTGGTACACTCTTTTATTGCAGAATTAGGAACCTAATGAAATTTAAATTAATAATTTAAAAAATGACATTCATCACAAAAATATTGTGATTCAAGTTTAAATTTAGAACCAATAATGATGAAATAGTTGCAAAGGTCATACAAGGTATAAGACTTTTACCTACCTTAACAAGGGGAGTATAACGCGGATGATGGTGATCTATGACGGGGTCATTGCTAGCTTTGTTGTACGTACAAATATACACCCATCTACGCATGTTGCTATTATTGTCAGAACTGTGGTGCAATAAATTGCAATGGAAAAATAAGGCATCACCTGAAATATTATACTCAATGCCTTAATCTGTATTTTTTGACTTTTCATTGCCAAAACCTTTTTACACAATAGACAACAAAACAAAATAAACAAAACCTTGTACAACGATAATAATTTTATTCACTTGGACTCAATTAAACAGGTTTCCTAGATTTTTTTGCTTTAATATTAAATTAACTTTCAGAATATGGCGATTTCTTAACTAAATCGTATTTATCTAGACGACAATCACCCACCCGGATTCATTTCGACGAACTTGTGGGGACAGGTTTTCTTGACCTCTTCCACTCGTTGCAAATCTGCCTCTGCCTGTTTAAGGACAGGATGATGGTCAATCCTACCACACTTATGCGAACCCTCGAGAATCTGCAATTGTTGTTTGATATATTCACTGTTTAGGTATCCTATTTTTAAAACTGTTCATGACTGAGATTTTAGCATCAGCAATATGTTATCATGTTAGAATAGTGCATAGTTATGAAAATGGAATTTACTAACTTGCAAGCAGCCGTTTTCCTTTTTACACGGGTCCAATGGAATGAAAACTGTCATCATATCAGGAAAGAGGCACCCGTTATTATACCAGTACCTAGGGAGAGGGCAAATTAAGATTTTATAGCTTGTGCCCAATCCATTTGTAACAATTTATAATAATTAAATCTCTTCGAATCAAAACCTGTCCCTAAAGACGCTAATAAGGATTTGTTTATATTGAACAGCTAGGTGAACATTAATTTTGTGATCGTTGTATGAGTTTACCCATAGTCCTGGTGCCATAAATGCCGAGCTCCTTTCTGTGCACCTTTAAGTATCATCTTTCCATGGTAATGGTACACTTCTCCTCCCAACAGCTAAACGTTTGAAAGAAAAGTAACCATAAATGTCTATAAAATTATTTACGTTTTTAACTTAATTTCTATATATTGTCAATGAAATACCAAGCGTGTTTTAAGCAACAATTACATGTACCTGTTCACACGTCCCCGCTACCTTTTCACTGCGAGCAACCATTCCTGTGACGTCACTACCGGGGTGTGACCAAATTATCCTCTGCGTCTTTTTATCTTTATTGACCTCCTCAAACTATTACATGTAATTACAATTTACAATGCACAGAATTTGAAGAAAAAAAATGAATGTCATTTAACAAAAAATAACATAATTGGAATTTATTGTCATTAAAATAACGATGGTTACGGCTTGTCAACATCACATACTTCATAATTTTCTTTCATCATTGCATCACTGCTCTGTAACACAGTCAATACTTTGTTGATTTCTTCTTTGTCCAACAGACCCCTGTAGGTGAATTTTTTAAATTACTGGCATATAACAGAATATGATATCTTTTTTGGTTGTTTGTTTGTTTGTTTTTGTTGTTGTTTGGTTTTTTGGTTTTTTTGTTTGTTTGTTTTTGTTTTTTGTTTTGGGGGGGGGGGGGTATTTCACATTTTCAACAAATAAACAACATTGATTTTATTACTGTGTACTGTGTACAATTTTATCTCTAGAAATGATATCGTTTAAAATTTGATTCTTATGTACATGTTAAGTAGTATACTGTGTAACATAGTGTTTATCATTTAGAATATAAAGTTTAAAGATGCATTATGCATAGCAAAATGTTAGGTAATTTGTAAAAGTAGTATTTAACATGTTTATTTGTTATAATTGACAGCTAACTTGTTGAACCCCTAGCTCATTTATTTCCCTATCAGAGAAGCAAGTTTAAGTGCACTTAAAATGAAGAAAATAAGAAAACGTAGCAACAAATATCTATATTGTTACGCCCCATTTAAAAAAAAAATGAAAATATAACGTTTTTATCAAATAGCAATGGTTTTTCATTTCATGTAATGATTTTGAATTTTTTTTATTTATTGTTAGGCCATTATCATTCACCGAAATGTCTCCGAATTTTTCCGTTTTCACGATTACGACAAAGAGCACACGGCGGGTGAGATCGGTCAACAGAGGATGCTCTCTCCTCCATGGCACCTGGTCTTACATCTTATTTTTGTAGATGCCGTATTTGCTCTGCTCCTGTTTTATATTTTTCTTTTGGACTTTTGAATACTGTTCGTTATCACCAAATTTTATTGATACAGCATACGATTCAGATAGAAACAAAATAAAAAAAAATTGATATAATTATACATTTTTCTTATTGAACTTTGTTTGGAGTTGACTGGGACAGAAAACACAACCAATTTTCCATGTGGTTATATTAAAATAATTTAGTACAATAAAAGAAGATAAATCTTTTTAAAAGGAGTCTTATGTAAATATCATAATGATTTCAAACAATTTCGGTCTTTTCTTTAAGCAGGATTTATACATTAATATTTTGAACGTTGGAAAAGCGAAGTGCAAATGAATGCCCTTTTTAGTATCAGTTGCTTACACATAAATATCCATCGTGTAATTTGTATTGAGTGGACTTTGTGTATGTCGCATTGGACGGTGTTTATATTTATTCAAACAATGCATTGTCACGTTTAGAAAACGACTTTGCATTGTTAAATTTAATAATGAGAGAATCTTGCCTGACAAGAATATATCCATATTCCTCAAAGTCCTTTATGGCTTTTTCTGGAAGCTTGAAATTATCTGTGAACTCATACTCTGGAAAAAAAGAGTTAATTATGGTTTATACAGTTACTCTCCTGATAATAAACATATTATAAGTGTCATTAGTTTACAATAACATATGCATTAAACTTTACACATACCTTTGTTATTGTGTTGCAAGCGTGAGAAACACCTGATCTTTATATGTCGTTGATATAAATGTTATCGTATTTTATTTGTTTTAAGTACTTTACAAAGTATATGTGTATGTTTTTATTATTTTTCTTTCAAAAGTTTTATTTTTTTTTTCTTACAGCCGGAATAAAAATAGTAGTTAATTTGATTTTCTGGCGCAAACATGATGACATGTTTGTTTAAATATCGAACGTTTGTTTCCCGAATCAGAAAAGTAAATTGTTCATTTGTTTTTTCATGTACTTGTAAATAACCTCAATTTCTTTGAAAACACAATCTCTTGCATTAGGATAGTACAAGTGTATCAACCTGCACACTGTAAGTGGTAGTAGTTGAAATAAAATGTGTTAAACGTTGTATTTTTAACTTTTTTTTATCACCATCTGCTACTACTTTCATGTAGATAAAAATATAACATTGGTTCTAGTAATCCATAACGAAAGGTAACAATTTATAGACACTGCAGGTACTATATCTACCAGTGCTTTTTACTCAGATGACATACAGGAGTAAAATTTTGGTCACTCACCTGCGTGATCTTGCATCGTGCGCTTTATCCTGGATCTATATCAGTAAGTCTCGCTGCACTAAAATCATAGCAAACAAATCACATTAGTTTAACTATTAACTAGTTTGGATTAGAGTTGACCCCCCCCCCCCCCCCTTTCTACCCACAAGTATCCCATATATGAGACTGTTAAAACATCTTCGCTAGCCAAGGGTATTTGGTCCACTCTGCTCCCCTAAACCGAAAACCCTTGGCTAGCGAAGATGCTGTTACAAAGGCAATCCTATTCATAGTTCATTCGAAAGCAATTTGAGACCATCTACTTCATTGTCAAATGAGACTATATATGTGCACCATGTATACATTTATATACTTAATATAATATCATGCTTGAAATCTATTTTAGTTATCGGAGTAAGTAAAACATAGTAAACATTACATAATTGTGAAGTCTTACCTATTTGACAGTCTGATATAAACAAATGATTTATCAGTCTGATGTTAGTTTTATATTGAGTTGTTTTAGCACCGACGTAAATAAACAGATCAGCTGACTTTTATTGGCAATGTTCCGAGTAACTACATATACCGATTACAGCTCTATATAAAAAGAGTGTTTGTCTCTTGACATTCTTGCGATTTTTCATACAGAGTTGTAAAGAGCAAAAATAAACAAGAACAAAGCACAGCTTACCTTCCGCGATCAGGTTTGTTTACATTATACACTGTACGGGTAATGACCTAGATAATACAAGCCACGTGATTAACGATTATCGTAGTATTTATGGACCGGATTGGGTATAATTTTGCAGCACTAAATCTGTCGTTTCGCTTTGCTTTTCTTAAAAAGATAAGTTGTACAATAAACGTAAACAAAATTTTATTAAAAAATGCATTTATTTTCTACAGAGCTAATGCCCGGCATAAATGACTCTTTTGAAGAAAGATCTGAATGTCAAAGTCCGAATCTCAATAATATTGTCTAAATTTAATCGTAAAGCGGACACGTAACATCGGATGCTTGGAGTTTCCTTAAAAAATTACAACTTCTGACCAGACTTCAAACATTTTAGACACTCCTAAGGAAATGATTGTTACCCAGTGCAGGATCATAACACCTATCCTACAAGAAAACATATCTTCCTAGGAAGCGCCATTTTGTATAGGTTGTTTTATATTTCTCTGGATAAATATCAAACCTAAAATAAAAATTGTGAGACGTTCATAGTCAAAATCTACATGTACCTTTTAGACACACTCATTTTTGGAAACAACACCATAGACGAAATGTGACGTATGAAATGGATAATTTATCCAGCACAAAATGTTTTATTCAAGTACATGTTTATGATTTAGTCTATTCGTGATATGTAGATTTATGGTACACATCAGAAATAGAACCATTTCAATAAGAGCATGGACTTTGGTAGCTGTGTCAAACAGCAATGTGACGTAGGCATGTCTATTACAGTGTCGGCCACTCAGCCTGGCTCTCTGAAATCAACCAGATTTACATGGCTTATGAGATAAAACTACGCAATCGGTTTATATATATTTCGCTTGAAACTTTGTCATTTTTAACTTGTTTATTGACGCAAGAATTAGATAGCTACGCCCTACACTGAAAGTCCAAGGTCTTGTTAAAATGGTTCTATATCTCTAGCTGTTAAGTATTTCTATAAAACAATCATCATGATGATATTTAATTTGTATACTTTGCATCTTCCATGTTACGGTAAAATAAATTGATGACATATTATTCATTGCAAATGGGCAAGTACATTAAATTTTTGAAGAGCATATGATGGTAATTGTGTATAATAATGGTTGTGACATTTGGCTTTGACAACTAGAGCGAGTATAAATATACATAATGCGTGTTCTTATTTTTACAGTCTAACTTTACTTCACAGAATACAAGAGCCGTAAGAACAGACATCATGTATCTACAATGTACGGTGGTCTATTTCTTGGTTTGTGTGGTGGCATTTTCTGGCGCTGGTAAGATTTTTTTAAACATTAAGAACCAAAAACAAAACACATTATCATAGTGCAACAAAAGTTTAATACAGATACATATATTCTTGCTTTGGAATTCGAATCCAATAAAGTTTAAAAAAGAGAATAATATCACACGGCATCTGATATTAAGAGAATCAACTTTGATCAGTAAATGCACTTGAGAATACAAAAAATTATAAAACTAGTAAATTGTCATTTAATGTTTGCCATTATTTGTCATACCCACAAACCATTTTAAGAGTACTCCATTTTTCCCCGAAAGATATTTCATTCAGATTGGGTTTTTTTGGTATCCCATCCCATAATTCTTTTTAAAGAATATGATTCTACCAAATTAAACATGAATTGTGATAAAATATTCATTAATTTTTATTATTGTATCGTCATGGTAGAGATTCTAATTCGTGGGATGGAGACCGCTAGAGTTGGATCACAGGCCCGTCTGCAGTGCATAGCCCGAGACTACGACAACCAACCAAGAAAGATAAGTTGGTTCCACAACGGGCGCCTCGTTCTGAAATCTAGCAGAAACACCATCACGGAGCTATTCAATGAAAATAAAAACGGCTACACTTTGAGCGAGCTTCAGATTCCCGAGGTACGAAAAGGGGATGCCGGGAGATACGTGTGTAAAACGGACAAGAAGCACCAAGCTAGTCTTTATCTCACTGTTAACTGACACAAAAGCAATAAACAATGAAATCTGATTATTGGTGGGTGCATGTTTTCTATAAATGTATTTTGAATCAACTTTGTAATATAATAAAATCCTATGCACGTAAGTTTGTAATTTCATTGAAAACTAAATTGTTTTTAATGATATTCTCGAGATTTTTTTTATAGAATACGATGGATTATATAACATATCTCCATAATTTTATAAAGTTTACACGAATATTTTGACATATTGTGACTTGTCATATGAAAAAAATACCAGTCCTGGAACAACATATTTTTTTTTCTAGGACAGACAATAACTAATCCTGCCATATATAAGCATCAACCAATAATGTAATTCACTGAAGATTATAAATAATGGCTCGATAAATGTACAAACAGCTGTCCATAAGTGCAATTACAACAATTGGTTATAACACGTTCAGCTGTTCCAATTGTAGTTGTCCATTATTACATATTGACCTACATAACAGACGAGGGAGGATTTGTTTGCTCTGAAAATCTGATTTCTTGACTCTCAATTATTTGGTGCGAAAGGCGAATAGAGCCAGATTAAAAAGTTATCTCGTAATTATGAGAAAAGATATCTCGTAATTATGAAAAAAAAGATATCTCGTCATTACGAGAAAAGATATATCGTTATAAGGAAAAAGCAACCTCTGGCAGTGTAGATTCAAGTTTGATCAAATCATGATCCCAGGGGGTAGGGTGAGACCACATTGGAAGGTCGAATTTTTACATAAGAAAAACTTTGTAATTTATTCTAAAAAAATCAAATGATATAATATATCGTATGGTATTACATTTACTTATATGCAAGCATTTTGACATATTGTTGATTCTTAATTGTTGTGACGTGGGCCCCTGGGCAATTATTGGGCTCCACAAGAGGTTAAAAGTTTGATGTAGTTTTACATATTATATAAATAGTTGTTTAAGATCGTTTTGAGAACTGCAATGCTCAATATTTGAAATGAAATCATCTTGTTACAAAAGGGGCTAAGGGTTTTACATATGAATATCTCGAGAAATATTTGAAAATCTTTTAATTCAGGATCTCTTCTACTACATTGTCCAGATTTTTTGCATATGACCCAATAACGCTGATTTTATAATAGCTTTTGTTGCTCAGGTGAGCGATGTGGTACATATTCCTCTTGTTATTGATGTGTTAGAAAATCCATCATTTTTGCTTTAAGGATTACCGAGTCCTTTTAAGGCCCTGTCACACCAAGCTGCGTTCGCCCGGCGTGTTCACGGCATTGTAAAATTCATGGAATCGCCGTAGGATCGAGAGGAAAATTCAGAAAAAATGTACAATTAAAAGTATCCGCCGAGCGCTCATGACGTGCTAGGAGTTTTTACCGCGCGTCAAAGGCGTGCTCTGCGCGCTGACTGCGCTCACAAGACGTTCTTTACTTCTTGGTAGGTTAATATTGATTAGTACAATTGTATGGGAAACAAACAAAAATTTACAACTAGTCAATATATTATTAAAAAATTGTTTTGATTTTATGAAAAGGTACATTGTAATTGAAACATAGTTACTTCTAAACAATTTGTGAAGGACTAGGATTAAACTCTTAGCAGCCAGGTCTACAAAAAAGATCCGTTATTAGTTGTTAGAAAACAGAGAAAAAATGTAAAGACATCAGAACCAAATGGCATGAATTCCATCTACGTTCATTGATAGGTCTTGGAATATTAGCAAATACTACTTTTTACATAGTCATCTACATCCATTTTGATAACTATTACATCGCTTGCTATTGTACAACAGCCATTTTTCGAGTTTTCGTGGTCTCGATGACAACGCAGTAGAAACGCCGTGGGAGCGCGGTATAAACGCAGAAGAAACGTCACGAGAGCGCGATGAACGCAGCAACAGCTCTTTGGGGTCGCTGTGTGAACGCAGCCAAATGGAAAACAACTTGTTCAAACGCTGTGGATGCGCAGTGAGAGCGCAACAGAGACGCGGTGAGATCCCAAAGGACTCCGTGAGGTCTCCGTGCAAGCGCAATTGACTTATCACTGCGTCTACACTGCGATTAGCTGCGTTCCTTGAGCGCGCCGACGGAGCTCTCGTGGCGCTGTTGGAGATCTTACGGCGCTGTCACGGCGACCTCACTACGCTTCTACGGCGTGTTTATCAGAACGCCGAGCCACGATGCATACTTTGTGCATGTTCAAAGTGCGCGCCGTCGCATGGCGTTCTTAAATGTGCAAGGCGACCCCACCGCGACGGACGAAGATGCCGTTGCGTTGTTACGGCGCTGTAGGAGACTCTACTGCGTTTACCTTGGCGTTTTACATTATTTAAGGACGCAGCGGGATCGCCGTGAGGACGCAGCTCCGGTGTGACAGGGGTTTTACCTATGGGTCATCTACTAAAATAACATTACTACACATTGGTTTAAACATAACGCACCGGTATATGAACATTATTTATTATAATAGATATTTTAAAAATTGAGTTAAAAGTTTTGCAATTAAATAGGCAATTTAAAAAAAAATTCTTTCAGTTTGCAATTAAGAAATGTAAAATAAAAAGAATAGAATCTGACAGAAAACTAAAGCATGAAGATCGTAGATCGCATAGAAATGTTATGTACATTCGTTGGCGTGCTTAAAGTTACATAGACACGACATGAGCTCAAAATGTTTTGATTTAATTCTTTCATTTTTAATGTCTAGAATGGTTAATATGGGTATCCGTAATGCTTCGTCGAAATTTGAATGTCACATATTGAGTTACAAATTCTTTGTTTCGTGATTATATATATATATATATATATATATATATATATATATATATATATATATATATATATATATATATATATATATATATATATATATATATATATATATATATAAAAAGGTGCGGATCGAGATTTTAAACAGATTGATGCCCTAGTTGAGTGATAGGATTAAAATGAGGAGAAAGTAAGGGAAAGTCACAGGGAAAGGTCTACTATGCAGTAGCTATAATATAGCCCAAAGAAAAAGAAGGCCCTTCTATGGGTGGTTTAGGCAGAAGACAAAATTAATATTTTATTATTCTATTATAATCGTATTTGTCAATTCAGTTGAGATCAAGTCGTACAGTTCATCTCGTAAGTTAAATACTTATTATGTGCTCTTAAATCCTGGTAAACCCTACATTACTATTACTGTTGAATATAACCTGAAGCACATTTGCAGCTCTGTTCTGCTGCTACCTTGATAAAGAAAAACTATGGCTTGTGTGAAGAGCTTTTATTAAAAATGCCAGATGAAGTTATACTGAATATAAGAATGAAAATGTGAGACTGCATACATTTAGTAAATTATCAACAATGCAGCAGAAGGTGGGGCCCAAAAAATAACCCACACCTTTTACAAAAGGAAGTTATCCATACCAATCAAACAAAAATAATAATAATACAATGTATTTAGTAAGGAGGATAGAAGGGGTGGAGGTGGGCAAAACTTCCGATGCAAGCTAATTTGGAGCCAAAATTGAAATATTTAGGATCAGGCTAATAGCCTGAAAATGCTCTTACCGGTATGAGTATAAAAACCCCAAAAGACCCTTTAAATCCTCATACTGTACAAATATGACTAATTAAATGTAACATAGTTGAAAACTATATAATACCTAAACTATAAGTATTTAGATCACATAAATTCCTTTATATACATGTACATAAATACACTTATGCTAAAAAAAGGAACTAGTGTCGTTGCATTCAATGTATGCATACCTATTAGCCAATGACTGAACAGTTAACCATTAGTAGACCCCGCCTTCATCAAATCGGAGTTCATCAAGTTCTACCCAAAGTCCAAGCTCTTGTAAAAACGATTCTAATGATTCAAACTGCACAAACATCAACTATTTTATACATAAAAATTTTAAAATTTTGATCTCAAATCGTGTCTAGGTCCCTTAAAAGGAACGTCTCGTCAATGGTCTTTATAATGTGAATTTAAAGTCTGTTCAAATTCAAATCGAAACCTACAGCTGTATAAATAATTGGTTTTCGAATGAGACCAGGAAGTGTTGATATGCTTGTAGAAGAAATGTACTCTGTCAAGATTTGATTTTTACGAAAAAGCTCCGAAGGATGGATATTTATTTCAGTATATCGTTGGTCATTATAACGTATCTGAATTTGGCATATGGGAATCTATGTGATCCTAGCAATGGACCTGAAGGAACATACGACTGTGTACACATTCCCAAGTATGACAGCTACCAATGGGCTGTTTGTTTGTCCAGTCAAACCTTGAGAAAACACACGTCTAGATCTTTTGGATGCAAAGGGTCATCCTACTGTTGGTTATCATGTACCAAGAGTATATACCCAACGTCCCTGTTCGGATATGTTGCGAAGGAATGCAGATGCGATCCAATCGAAAATGAAAAAAGAAAACGATCATTGCAAGGAAATATCCAAAATGTTAAAGTCAAGGTGCCACCTGAATGCTACATTCCGTCTTTTACTAGTAATTGTGATTGGTATTCTCATTGCTTAGAGGCACATTCGTCATGCGAACAAACCGAATTTCATTATGCGGTTTCGTACGGAAAAGCGATTTGCTCTATCTTTGTCGATACTTTCAATTCGTTTTCAGAAGAAGGAAAGAAGTGGATTACATCATCGCAAAAATGTATAGCTAATAAATTGAAATCAATTTTGATGCCAAATGACAAATCAGATTGCAGAAATCTTCGCGAACGTGCATACCTAGCACATACCAAATGCTACTTATATCTTAGTAGACCTCGATTTTGTAGCCTGCAACATACAGACCAAATGAAAATCTACTGGAGCATAAAACAAGTATACCAGAATTCTTTTAGTGAGCACTTTGATGATGCAATGGCAAAATTTAGATCTTGTCTTCGTAACGATGTTTACAATGAGCAAAAGGAATACATATTTTATGTTAAAAAAGATATCGATGCAACCCCAAAGGCAATTGAAAAAGAGTTTGCTTCATCTTTGGCAGACCACTTTGCATTTTCATCGCAAGGATTAGACTGGGATGTGGATGTTCAAATGTCTAATCGCATGAGAACAAAACGAGAAATCGATTTTTACAGTGAAAAGAGGTACCAACCTGTTGGTATCTTTGTCAGTCAACAGAGGGTAAAACTAGTGACGCGTTTAAAGAGGACCCCAAACCAGCATCACCTAGAAATAACGACAGAAAGTGAATATAACGAAACGTTTTTGAAATCTTTTGATGGAGACATTATTGATGCTTTGAAAAAAGATAGATTACAAATTTTGGACATCGCTCAATCAGACCGTAAATGGCAGAGCTATGCTTTTTTGATCGCCACCGGAGGTAAGGTTATGCGTCTTGCTTATACTTATATTGACAGTATATGGTACAACCGTTGGGCTGAGTTTGGATCTAGAATACATTCTAATAAAAACTCTCGCTTCATCGCTTTCGTCACATAGTTTTAGTAGGTTTTGTCTATAAATTATAAAATGGTACTTACAAAAGTATATTTAAACGGGGTTTTAATGAATATTTAGATATAGAAAATGAAGAAAAATTATAGATTTATATATGTAAATATTCAGCTGTTCTTTTCTGTCAAAGATTACATGCATGTTCATCGATTTATGCAATTTTCTATAACATTTATTTTATATCACACTTTTAAATAATCTTTACCCTTATGTTTTAGCGGAATATAGTTGTAAAATTTCAAATTTAAGTTACAAAAGTTTGTCCCGTTTACAACAAGGGGCTACATACATGTACACACGTATGGGCACACGCATTGTCAATCAATTTATTGAAAATATAGAAAAATAAGAATATTTTTTACCAACCTGAGTTCTGCAGTACGAAGTAAAGGTTCATTTTTCAAGCACATTTATAAATATTATCGAACTCATATTAATGAAATACATGTAATCATCTCGTTATGACGACTGGGTATCTCTTTATAACAAGTAGGTATCTTATTAAATCGATTCAATGCCATTATTTTATTTCAGAAATATTCCTCGTCTGCATGCACTTGCCGGTCGCTGTTCCGCTATGCTACTCATCTGTACTTGTATTCCATCTCATGAGTAGGGTTCTTCCAGATACCCCAGAAGAAGTGGATCCAAAATTCTTCCTTCACACCAGAGATCAAACGGATATTGCTCTAAGGTTTACAGATGTGTCATCTCTGTCGTCTTTCAATCATTCTAAGAGAACTTTCATAATAGTTCACGGGTTTCGCTCTAGTGGTGACGCAGAATGGGTGAAAGAAATGACGTCAAGCCTTTTGAATAAGGTACTTATACTATCTGTTTCATTCTTTCATGTAGTTAACCTGTTTCATGGTACACATAGGCGTCGGAACCGCGGGGGCTAGGCTTAGCCCCCCTTTTTTTTCTAAGTAAGACCTAACCTTTAGGCACATAGCAGAATAGAGGGTTCAGGCCCCCCCCCCCCCCCCCCCCACACACACACACTTTTTTTCGCAGGAAATATAATTGTTCGGTAATGTACGTTTGAAAGATTGAGAAGTTGGAGTCAAAGGCATACTAGCTCCCCATTCCCCCCCCCCCCTCCCCCCACCCCCCCCCCCCCCCCCATGGATTAGGAATTTCGTTATTTTTGGAGAAAAAAAGAAAATTTGGTAGGTAAGATTTTTTTTTACTCGAACTAAAGGTATATCCCCCCCCCCCTTATAAGTTTCCGTACGAAATAGAGTTAATATTACTTGGTAGATGTAAATATATTGTCAATAGTCAACATTCCTTAATTGGGAATTTTGGATAATAGGACATACACCTTTCATTCATGAATTAACATTCTTATCGATAACGAATCATGAGACACGAATTTTGTTTGTTTTGTAAAGAAACATATCCACATAATTACATAGAAAAAAGGGACTAAAAATATCTTTGTACTATTTCAAAATATATTCCTATTAAAAACTAACGGTTTAAAAAGGCTGGATGGTCAACAACTTACTAGTAGTCATAAGATCTACCTTAAATTTCTAATGGTCGAAAATTGGTCATTAGATCTACCTTCAGCCTAGTGGTCGACAAATTATTCGTAAGATCTACATGTACTTTAAATTTCTATTGGTAGACAAATTAGTCATAAGATCTACCTGAAATTTTTATTGGTCGACAAATAAGCCATTAGTATAACTTAAATTTCTAGTGGTCTACAAATTAGTCATAAGATCTATATTCAATTTAGAGTAGTCGACAAATTAGTCATAAGATCTATCTTCAATTTAGAGTAGTCGACAAATTATGGGGGGAATAAAGATTTTTTGTTTTGGAAGTATAGGATTCCTCCCACCTCCCCCACGGATTAGGATTTTCATGATTTTGGGGATAAGGTTTTTTTTAGCTCACCTGAGCTGAAAGCTCAAGTGAGCTATTCTGATCACATTTTGTCTGTCTGTCTGTCCGTCTGTCTTTCTGTCCGTCTGTAAACTTTTCACATTTTCAACATCTTCTCAAAAACCACTGCCCAAATTTCAACCAAACTTGGCACAAAGCATTCTTAGCCTGAGGGGATTCAAAGTTGTGAAAATTAAGGACCACGGCCTTTGCAAAGGGAGATAATTAGGAATTTATGAAAATTTTCGAGAAATTCTCAAAAATCTTCTTCTTATGAACCATAAGACCAGGAAAGCTGACACTTGTGTGAAAGCATCCTCAGGTAGTGTAAATTCATAGTTGTGAAAATCATGACCCCGGGGGTAGGGTGGGGCCACAATTGGGGATCGAATTTTTACATAGGAATATATATAGTAAATCTTAAAAAATCTTTTTCTCAGAAACTAATCAGCCAGGAAAGCTGAAACTTGTGTGAAAGCATCCTCAGGTAGCGTAGATTCAAAGTTGTGAAAATCATGACCCCCAGGGATAGGGTGGGGCCACAATGGGGGGGGGGGTCAAAGTTTAACAAAGGAATATATAGGGTAAATCTTTAAAAATCTTCTTCTCAGAAACTAATCAGCCAGATGATTCTTTATAATTGTTAAGACTTTGGCCCCAGGACAATTCTTTGGCCTCACGAAAAGGTTTAGAGTTTGATGTACGTTTAAATCCCATATATAAACTATTGTTAAGGATCTTTTTGAGAACTGCAATACTCAACATATGATATGACTATAAAATCATCCTGTTAGAAAAGGGACTAATGATTATAAACATAAGAATATCCAGGGGAAAAATGGATTTTATTTATACAGGATCTACATGTATTGTACATTGTCCAGATAGTTTGTATTATGACTCCATTAAGCTGATTATATTATACATATTGTTCCTCAGGTGAGCGATATGGCCCATGGGCCTCTAGTTCTATCAATACTTCTGAGGATCAGTTTAGCCGCCCCCCCCCCCCCCCACTTTCAATTTGCTTCCGACGCCAGTGGTACACCTTACGTAGGCTATGCCTGTTGTCCAATCCTATTGAATTTATTCAATGTTTAAATTAATTACACCTTCTCAATACAATGCACTAATGTTCATGGCTGAGTATTGCAAAATAATGTTAGCATCCAATCTGATTCAAACTTTTATTTACAACTAGACTGATGCGAACGTCATTGTCGTCGATTGGAAGAAAGGTGCAAAGTACTTATTACGCTATCATCAGGCCGCAGCAAACACCGAAGTAGTAGGGGCCCTTCTGGCGCTAATGGTGGTGAATTTAGAACATCATCAAGGAGCCACTGAAACCTACATTCACATTATAGGACATAGCCTTGGGGCCCATGTAGCAGGTTTTGCGGGGAAATCACACAAGAAAACAAGATATCAAAGAATAACGGGTATTATTTCTAAATTGACAATCATTATGATTTTTAATTATTCTATTGCTATTCTTTAAATTTCTCTGGCTCTATTCTTTGTCACTATGACTATACTTATAAACCGTATTTATTTATTTTTTATAGGTTTAGATCCCGCTGGTCC
Source organism: Magallana gigas (assembly GCF_963853765.1). NCBI lineage: Eukaryota > Metazoa > Mollusca > Bivalvia > Ostreida > Ostreidae > Magallana > Magallana gigas. The sequence continues at coordinate 39,210,409 of NC_088854.1, forward strand.
TTTTTTCAACAAACAAAAAGATAACGCGAGATTAGCCGAGACCGATGCTCATTTGGTGGATGTGATTCATACAGATGGAGGAGGTTTGGTTTAGTTTTAATATTTTTGCATTTGTGTGAGAGAGAGAGAGAGAGAGAGAGAGAGAGAGAGAGAGAGAGAGAGAGAGAGAGAGAGAGAGAGAGAGAGAGAGAGAGAGCGAGCATTGGCTCATACATGTAACATGTATTTAGGAAATGTACAGAAACACGTGAAAACGAAAGATTACTGAACTATAGCTGCAATAACAATCTGTTTCTGTATATCTAAAGTTTTTTGAAGAGGGTAACATATTCAATATGGGAGGGGGGAATGTACTTTTGACTTCAATTCAACTTTTTTTTCATTATTTTCAATTTGATTTCTTTATATGGTACATAAAAGTGGGGTGGGGGGTGCTACGTGCTTGTACTTGCAGTATTACTATTGCGGCTTAAAAATACTGTTAAAATAAATGTAAACGATGAGAATTAATTTTGCTTTATATATTAGTTGTTCACAAAAAGATAGTACATGTATTAGTTTGTTCACCGGACCAGTACATAATTATACATATCTTTCTTGAGCGATTTGAAGAAATTTAAGTAAAAGTAATAATGTAGATAAGAAGAAAAAAACTGAATATAGTAATAAGATAATTAACAATAATCATGGTGTTATTTAATTGTAGGGTTTGGATATCTAAAACCCTTGGGCCATCTGGATTTTTATCCCAATGGCGGCAAGATTCAACCTGGATGTCTTTTTTCATGTAAGATTTAAGTACGTACAAAACAAATGAAAGAAGTTTGACCTATTTTTATTTATAGAATTTTAAAGTTTATGGTTGTATTGTCCTTTAAAGAACTTCAGATTGATTGTCATGTGCAGGATACCTCAATTGTTGTGAAGGCCAGTGTGGTTAAATATTTTGGAGCATTTTTGTCTGCAAAGTTGAAGCGATTGAATTGTTACCCCCGCAAAACGCTTATTGATTTTTTGGGCCGACTTCAAATTCCAAATGTTTCTATAAGCAGTGCTAATTATTATTTGGAACAACATGTTTGATTTTAACCTTTATTTGGCGAACATTGGCCGTGGGATTGTTGACATTTCCAATCGCTAATGATAAATCGCCGCGTAATGATAGAATTGTATCATTATAATTAGGCGTCACAAATGCACAGCAGCCCTTTCTACACTCTGAACCACTAATGATACAGGTTTTTTTTTTATCATTAAGCATTGCAGTCGCACCCTTTAATGATACAAAAGTGTGTAAAATGGAAGACAACACTTTGGCAAGACTAATCCTCAGAAATCTTGACAAGAAAAAGAAAACAATTTTTTCCCAAAATCATGAAAATCCTATATAGCTAATCCGTGTGTGTGTGTGTGTGGGGGGGGGGGGGGGGTTTAGTTTCAAAAAAATGTTTACCTACCAAAAATATCTTTCCCAAATGTCATGAAATTCCTTATCGGGGGGGGGGGGGGGGGGGGGGGGCTAGTATATCTATGACTCCAACTTCTCAATATTTCCATCTTTTCAAGGTAAAAGGAACAATTATCTTTGCTGCGAGAAAAAGGGGGGGGGGGGGGGGCTGAACCCTCTCTGATGCTATGTACCTAATGCTTAGGTCTAACTTTGCAAAAAAATGTGGGGGGGGGGGGGGGGGGCTAAGCCCCCCTAGCCCCCCCCCCCCCCCCGTTCCGACGCCTATGTAGCTATAAAACATACATATAGATTATAGATAGGTGAAATGCTTATACATGAATATGTGTCGTGTTTAGATAGACAGACAAACTAGCAGACAGACATTTCAACCTTGTATTCATTTAAACTACAAGAAACAAAAGTAATTAATTTAAAAGGACTTCCTAAATTACGACGTATCGTGTAGAAATGGGAAGGGGGCGTAAAAAATATACAGTGTCGGTTTCATCTGTTAGTGCATTTTACATTAATTTGAATTAGGTGTATTGTGTTTTCAGTTGATTTTACGTGTAGCCACTCTCGGGTTCAGGTGTATTTTACTGCTTCGATCATCTCTGACCGCATCTTTGGCGCCAAAAAATGCGAGTCATTGAATCAGTGTAAAACAGGAAGAGGATTAGACTTGGAGGGAGAAGAAGATAACAAGATGGGATTCTATACAGATGTCACGAAGAAAAGGGAGGTTAACACTATGTACTATCTAAAAACCGATATAAGAGATCTTGATGATGTTCCTTGATTAATGGATATAAATGATGCATGTTGTGATTTCCTCTGTTGTTTTCTTTGATGTATATTTCCAGTTAATTATTAAGATGAAATTCTTAACATGAATCTTTAAGCAAATTAACGTTTAAAATGTAAATAGTCAAACACATTCTTCACAATTATATTTTATGATGAAACATCTTTGCTCACCAATGCAATGATGAAACTTACAAATTCTACGGCATTTTGTTTTGATAGATACAATAACGCTACTTCGAAAATGTTCACTTTTAAAATTTTCCAAAAGATGTCCATTTTGTTAATCTTTGCACAATTTACATCCAATGTTTGTTAAGTTCTACATTATTAATTTTCAATTTGATTTTCCTTCAGTTAGTGAGTGTATCATTTTTTCTTAATTCTTGTTTTTTGATTTTTTGATTTATGAAAATGAAAATTCATTTATATTGTAATAATATACTATTATACAGAGCAGTAATATCAAGGGGGAAAAAAACATTAAATTTCTTTTTAATAATTGCTTTAATAGTGAAATCATATTGCACTGTCATAAATTATTACAGTACATAAAAACAAAATAAATTAACAACTCTTTTCATAAACGTGTTTAACAGTCAATAATATATTAAATGAACATAACACCAAAATAATAATTCATATACATTGTAATGACATAGGACTTAGCCCTCTTAGGGTTGAGATAAATTCTGTACACAGATTTACAAACACAAATAGACACTCATTATTCCATTGCTGAATGAGATCCAGACTGTATCCAGTATCATGCCAGTAAACCAAATTTTATTAGCGAGAGTCTTGCCGTCGCGAATATTCCTCGCCGCGAACCAATCCTTTTTCTATAATTTCTATAACAATACAGGCCTGGATAATGCTTGGTCGCGAACATTAGTCTTCGCGAACCAGTTTATCTCCAGTTAATCGCGAAATAAAGTCGCCGCAAATAAAAATTGGTTTACAGTATATAAAGTGCATTTATAATTTTGAGCTCGCATATGAATTAGAAAAAAATCTGAAATTTAAAATTAAACAAAGCACAATGTTATAGACATATTTCTTATATCTACGAGTATTCTTATTTATTTTTTTCTTAATTCTAACATAACTAATATATCAGATTTGGTTTAGTGTCTCAAGGACTGTATTTTTTACCAAATTGTTCATTTTTTTTGTTACTTGAAAAATCTAGATCATTTCAAATTGATGGTTTGAATAATAATACACATGTACTTGTTGTTTTCACCCCTGAGTCAGATAATTGTTTAACAGAGGATGAAACTAAACAAAACATCTCTCATTTTGTAGACTTTGTCCCTATAAATAAAGCTGTTAACTCTTTTATTGAGAGTATAACAATGTACATTCAAGCGTTATCTTGGATAAATAAAGGAATCATCGTTTTTTTGGAATCATTTTAACATCTTGAATAGTTTGTTATCATATTTATCTGAATAAAAAGTTACATTAAGTAGATATTTCCAGTCTTTGATTTTGAATTTGTTGGTTTTCTTCTGACACGAGTATTATCATAAGACAGGCAATTTTAAAAAGGGATTTATAATGATAAAAGCCTATTTTTGGTGATAGTATCTGTATAAAATCACCAAAGTTCAAGTTGCCAGAATAAATTTTATGAATTTATGCATAAAAAGAAATTTTGAAATCCATCCGAAAATAGATGTGGCAAGTTTACCAGGTATGTTTGAGTGTCTTAAAATTGTCAATATTAATTCCTAGCAAAATACAGGTAACTCACTGTTTAATATTTGCCATTATTAATAATGTAATTTTATTTTATGTGAGTATTTCATTCAACGATTCCCTTGTTTTGTATCAAATCACGAGAATATAAAATTGTGATTACCAATTTATTGTTACAATTTCCTATAGTTCAAAACTGTCTGAAATTTTAAAATCTGCGAGGGTGGCTTTTCCCTATCTTGTGCGAAAATTAATTTCTCATATTTAATTAGGAATCTACAGTTTAACATCTAATTTTTTTGTAGAAAGCATACACCATGTACGATTCAACAAGAATTTCAAGCACCACTAATGTATCAAATCTAAAATACTTTCTATGCAATTAATCATTGTCATTGTCCAATAAAAAAAAAACAAAAAAAAAACCACCTTTTCAATCTCCTGTTATTATAGGAACCTCTTATATTACACAAAGACAGTTTCTACAGAAACAGAAAATTATCTAAAAAAAAAAAGAGTGTATCACCTTTGTTTAAAAAAAAACTTATAACTTGTGACTTAATAATTTTAAACCGCATTTTGATTTTTAAAGATGTTTTAAAGATGTATTCTATAAGTATTCAACAGTAAAAAAATTTCAATTTAATTTTGAACACCAAAATAAAAAAGTAAGTGATTCAGGAAAAAAATGAATAATTAAAACTGTAAGAAGCTGGGCAGTTTTGAGCTCTACATCCTCTTTCAAACAGGCTCCTCATTGTCTAGAGTATGAACCTTGTAAAAGTCATTGAGAATGCGCAGGATTTCACCGAGTGCAGTTATATAGTTCTCCATGTCAGACATCAAGGAATGTAAGAAGTCTACCCCCTTGTTCTCTCCTCCTGGGACCGCTAACAGAGAGATGAACACTTCACGGCTTGGTAGGGCTTTCACAGCCACCTGTCACAAATTTTAAAACAATCTATTATCATAATTAAAGAAAGATGTACACATTGCATATAATACAAGTTTGAATGATGTGATTTTTTTTAAGTTTTGCTTGTAAAACATACATCCTAATTGATTTTGAAAAAAATGTTGAAAAAAATTAAGTTGTTGGAATATTTCTACTTTTGGAATTAGTAAGGGTAATTTACTCATATTGGCTGGTTACACTAACTTTTAACCAATTCTGATTGCCTAGTACAGTTACCAGGTACCTTTTAAAGCTAAGTGGTTTGCAGCATAGTTTTTGCAATTGAAGTTTCGTTATGTTTGCAAGTTCTCCTAAACATCACAAAAACCAGTTTTTCTTTCATGCTGATAAAAGCTTGCTTACAGTGTGTGTGACAGGTTGATTCATATGGAACACTTAACACTGATTGAATTAAACAGGGTGTACATATAATTTATGTAAAAGTTCTATGTAGTTTCTCTCAAAAATTATATGCAGATAACAATGTACAGTAAAATTAATAACGAATTGCCAGGGGCAGGCGATTTTACTTCGTTATAAGCGTAATTCATTATATCTGTCAAGTTTAAAACATGTAATAAAGTCTCAGGGAATAGAAATCGCTTTGCTGTTTGCGTCATTTCATTATAAGCATGTTCGCTATAACCGTGTTTTACTGTATTGTCTAAGCAAAATTCATTGATATTCACAGTGAACAACTGATAGATCTAGGGTACTTTCAAGTAAGATCATTAAACATTTTCATACACTCATACATTTACTAGGTACTGTACAATGCTGTGTGTTATGAACATTAAGTGAATCTTACAGCGAACACTCCTCTGACCACCCAGCCATGGTAAGGTCTCAAGGATTTACTGTACGCATTGCCAGCAGCTAATGACAGGTCCTGCTGGTTGTTCAGGATTTCCACCAGAAACTCTCTGATGAATTGCAGGCCTCTGCAAATATCAACAAACATGTATATCACATGGACAATTATACATGGAACATTTTTTAATGAGTATCCTCATTCAAATACTGTAACTCAAAGAAAGAGACGGTAAAACCTAATTATCTTGAATTCAATGAGGCAAAAACACCCATCTAAATAAATGTTATGTAGTAGATATCCAAGAACTCAAGGCATAAAGGATAAGATACATTAAAAAACAGTTGGGAGGACTTTCAACTCACTTTTACATAGCCACAATATTCAAGATATTAATGACAAATGAGATATCAAAGTTCAACAGTACATGTAACATGGGTATTGTAAATGTATTTATTTTATATTTAAAGTGTATGATATTTTGCAAAAAATGATTTTTTAACAAATTTAGTGTGGATTTTAATTAGTGTATTCATAAATGTATCTATTCTTATACATATATGAATGGCATTTAGTTGAAAGCGGATTTCTGTCCAGAACGCTAAATGAATACATAGTTTAATGTAATATGTTTACATTAAATGCTATGAACAACGAAAAATCAACTAATCAGGGAACAATATATCAAATATATAGTTTTCCTGGAAAAAAAAATCTGAATTTTACCTTAAAGTTTGAAAATGCAACAACAATGCTGGCAAAGACACTGTTCATGATTATTCATATAAACTATCCAAACTTTAAAAAATCTGGAAGATAACTATCAAGAGGGTTTTTTACCTCTTCATCCACAACAGAGCCACTGTGGCTGAGCTGGACACCCGGTGGTGCTTACAGTCCACTTCACCCATCACCATTTTCTGTAGTGTTGTGAAGGAAGAGGGGTTTGTGGAATATTTCTGCTGTATTTTCTGAAAACATGAAAAATCTAGGTATTACATGAATAGTGAGATTTAATAGATTTTTTTTAAAAATCCACACAATATCAATTTTTTTCTTATTTTTTTATGAGTAAAGTACTAATATGATATTTCAAGAATATAATACTTAAAAATACATTCAAATGATTCAAAGGGATGTTTTACTCCCTACTGATAAAAAAAGAAGACATACATGTATATTAAAACTTACTCTTATGTTTCCTTGAAAGTCCATTTTCACTGGGGCAAATGCTGTGGCATTTAATTTGTCTACAATTCACAATGTGGATTAACAGATGAAACAGTTAATATGTAAGTTTGAATAATAGAATTCAATAAAATAAAATGTGTATGTAAGTCATTATATACATTATTTCTTTCAATTCAAGCAAAAGAGACATAGCCTTACCAAATATTGGAACCATGCATCTACAAGCTGACAGAAAATGTTCAATAGGAATACCACCATCAGCTTCTAACTGCAAATCCATAAAACTGAAAATTCCAATAGCAATAAAAATTATGGTAAGTTTCTTTTGTAAATAAACATATCACCAGAAATTTGAAGTCAATGATGGTACCTAAAATAAAATAAATAACTTACCTGGATTGCATTGTGGAAAAAAAGTTTGGAATTTTTTCATCAATAGCATCTTTGAACTCTTCTTCATCTCCATTCTCCAAGGAGGCGGATCGTTTCAGGTTTTCACTTGAGGAGTTTTGCTCCTTTTCTTGAGTGTGGGTCTCTGTTCTTAATGCTGGCCTATCCTCCTTTACTCGTGGCTGAGGTGAATTAGACAGGGCAGAATGGGAACGAGGGCTGAGTTTTTCTGGGGAGCTGTCCGAGATCGTACGTCGTCTGGAGGAGACTGCAGGGGGATATTTGTCAGACACTGAATATGACCTTGACTCCTACAAAATGATTGAGAGGTGAACTTCTGTTTTATAAATAATATAAATCTGTTGACTTTTAGAGAACTCATTGTCTTTTATATACTGGTAGCTTTGACACATTTTACATTAAAATAGTTACATATAAATCATTTTAAAATGTTAAAAGATTAGTAAAGGGTTAGGAAAACCTGTTAAAAGGCTAAAGATTGAGAAATAACCAATCCGTTTTGAAAATTTAAAAGTAATTAATACTGGGAATAAAAAAACCTAAATTTTGATTCAAAAGCTCAGAATTGTACATGGGTTTCACTCCATAGTATTTAAAAGAATTAAAATCTCTCAGTTTTGGAGAACTGTAAGCATTGGTATTGGTACCTTCTTCGGAGGGTGTTTCAGTTTAACCATAGGGAAAGGTGAATCACTAATGTGTTGGTGAGGGGAATCATACGCTTTGCTTGCATTTGCAATCTTCATACAATCCTCCAAAGTGGATATAAATGTATCACATGTTGGACCTAATAGGGATGTAGCCTCATTCAACTTCTACAAAACAGGAAGCATTTAGAAATACAATTTTCATAAATATTTAGATCTGCAAAAATCAATGTAAAAGTAATCTTATATCTTGTCAATTTAACACATTTGAACTCTTCAAAATTCTCATCCTCACCTTTCAAATAGCCGCTGCACATTTTTAATGTTTTATTCCTATTCAGTTTTAAATGTTTAAATGTTGAGATGAGTAAGCGAAGTGTCGGCCATATTGCCGAATATTAATTCTCAACACAAGGACATAGAAATATATCCAGCAGTCACGTCATGTTTAATTTTAAACCAATGAGAATGCGACATTTCAGTCCGAGGGAAAACAATAATTAATGTTTAAATCAAAGAAACTTTTCAACTTATTTATAAACTTGATATGTACATGTATTTATGAAATATCAAATTAAAACAAGTTAAAACAAATTAATCCGGTCTCAAAAAAGTTAACCCTTTAAAATTTTTAGAACTACATTTTTCAGCCTCTTTTATGGCTTTTTCATCTTTTTCATATCTCTGACTAAAAGCTTATATTATGGCTTTTAAACTATGATAGGCTTAATTTTCTACCATACAAACAAACATTAAAATTAATCTAAATTATATATAAGCATTAAACACTATTTTAGATATCCTAAGCTGTGCATGAAAATTACAGTGCTGACATGCAGCACTTAATTTGTCTGCACATCCTGGTGCATTATAGGACCATCAATATTTAAAAATAAGCATTCAATGCTATAAAGGTAAACTATTTTATACTCAAAAAGTCATAATAACTATTCTATTAAATATTTCAAACTAATTAACTTGCAATTCTTTTCTGGGTTTTTTTTCTACAATTAAATATCTTAAAAGGCTGGATAGATTTCCTCCTGAATTTTTAAGTGATGCAAAGGCAATGAATTATTTCTGTCTTATCATTCAAATTTGTGGGCTCCAATTTTTGTGGGTTGTCAATATTTAGGGATTATTAGAATGTATTACAGTACACTTTGCTTTGAGGAATTATGAACAAAGATGGAATTTCAAAAATTGTTAAGGATCCACATCATTTGTAATCCACAAAAATTGAGACCCCATACATGTATACATGTGTGCATACCTCAATATCCACTGGATCACCTGCCTGGGCTACAGATTTCACAGAATGAACTTGTTGCATCAACAAATCACAGTACAGTCTTAATTCTGACTTCTTTGTCTTGATGATGTCAGGGGAAACCTCATCTATATATATCAAGAAAGAATTTAGCAAAACAGAAAAAAAAATAGTGAAATAAAAAAGAAACAAGTTTGATTTTTCTTCTAGAAGTTCAATAGTTAGAAAAAAAGTTTTGAACTTTTTTTTTTCATTTATTTATCAAGTAATCAAATCCCAATATCTCTTTTTTTTCAAAGAGTCAATATGTAAATCTAAATAACACTATTTTCAAGAAACTTAAGAAAAGTTATCCTATTGAAATAATTTTAAAAACCACATAATGAAGCATAAGCTCCTTAGTCTTTTTCAATTCTTTGGGAGAGAACCTCGGTCACAAACATCCTCTGGTTTGGGGCATTATAATGATCGCAGTGACCCTGGTGCCTTATTCATGAATTTATACAAAAACAGTTTAGCTGTCAGATTTAACGATGTGGGAAGAAAAGGGCCGTTTATTAAGAATTATTTACCCAGTGGCTTTATAACAGAATACCGACAGTTCTCTCTTCAAACCAATACTACTTAATATATTACCTGCACTCTCCTTGATTCTTCCATTAGTGAGCGATGCTTTAGCTGTTCCCAAGGAAACTAACCACTGCTGTCTCTCCTGAGGATTTGAAGCCCTCAGATAAAAATGGGACTCTCCAGGTATAATTAAATCTAACCGACATTTGTCTGTTGAGTGAACTATGAAGGAAAATTTTTTGAGTGAAATCAAGAAAACATGTTTAGAGTATAGACTATAGATTTTTCATTCATTCCAAAAAATTTAGCACTTACCATTAATGTCACACACTGCCATTCGAAATGAACCTTTACATCCAAGATTAACTTCCTCTTGGGATTTGTAATAGGAGAGATTTCCATTGTCCAACACAAACCATCTGGGCTGCCAACCTTATAAGAACAGTGAGAGAAATTAGTTTTATTTTTGTGTTATAAATTAATTAATTTGTGCATACTGGTACACAATTTTCATGAAATCCTCTTTCTATTTGAAATGAACATGCTTGGTACAGATATAGGTTGGATCCCAATAGAATAACAGCTAAAACAAGACTGCCAAGTATCAGGCTCTTTCGTTTAATTATGATTTTGACAGAATCCGTCGTTCGAAACTACCCCTGCCACAAGACTAAAAATAATAAATATACACGCCCTTATCGAGTGTTTATCTTACTTATCGATCTAAACAAGTGAACTCCAAGTCATCATTCATGAACATTCATTCACCTGTCAGATAGTTGGTCCATTTCAGCAGCACTCCCTCCATCTTAGAGGAAGTCACTGACGCCCCTTGAATATACTAACAAGACATCGTTCAGGGTGATAAGGCAATGGTCATTTTCCACAACCATATAAACACATAAATGTCTTATTTATAGAGCGTCAGGTGGATCTTACAGTGGCCTTCACCTTTTTAACTTTCTCGTGGCAACTACTTCCGGTTTGTCGCGTAGTAGATAGTTTCATCGTTAAATTATTCCATCGACACCGTATATGTTTAGGCCTATAATTCAACTCAAAATTCAATTTACTGACAAAAACCACATGTGGCGCATGTCATACATACAGTATACAAATATAATTAGTACAAAGTACATTAGTACAAATGGTATATGTAATGGGATATGCGAGATTTCACGAGACGACAAGATTTTTCAAATTTAGCTCTCTTGTCAAGAATAGACTCCAACTGAGAATACTGAGTGTTTATTTAGCTATAAAAACACATTACAACACTGCATTCACCAGCGATTGGCCAAGGTAAGTGTTAAGTTGACTTACAGTCTGTCCCAAGATATTTATGCATTTGGTCGATTTCAGACATGCCAACTTTTGAAAATCTTCGCGAACGTCATTTTTCATGTCAACAAATTCGCGACATTTAGTCGTGAAAATATAATTTCCATTCTTACTAAAGTATGAGTTGTAATGCACTATGTATCAAATATTATACTTTTTCATAAATTGCATTTTACTTTCTTATAATCTTGAAAAGCAACAACAATTTTAAAAAAAAATATTTATCATTGAAGTCATCAATGAACATATAATAGCACATATAAGCATTGTCATATGATTCACAACAGAACATAACTCAAAAGCACATACATACATTCATGACAGGCAATTGTAAACTTTTTCATAACACATAAGGACATCAACAAAATAAATATCACAATAAAAACAAGTCTTAAAAAGTAACTCTTTCTGATCAACTAGATGAACAGCTAATGTTGTATCCAACACAGGCCTTCTTTGCAGTTTTAAGAATGTCCTTTGATGGCTTGAAAGAATGACATAGCTGGGTATTGTTCACTTTCACAGTCAATAATGCACAAAGAGTGGAATTGTCCAGGTTTGACCTTGTGTCTGTATGTATCTTCTTCATCATGGAAAAGATCCTCTCACACTCAGCACTGGAGTTAGGAATGGTCATCACTGCCCTCACAATCCTAGCCATCAGTGGGAGCCTTGGAGTGTTGGTGATTCTGTTCTTCACGGCAATGACTTCACCCCAGAAGATGTCAGTCCTGGTGTCCTCAAAAAAGTTGGGGAGCTCCATGGAAGGAATGGTTTGGAAGTCCAAGAACTCTGCTTCTAATTGGTCCCACTGGTCCTTAGGTATTAAGGAAGGAAACCATCTGGCCAGGTCTGTCAGAATAGATGACTGCAAGTCTCCTCAAATTGTGGGGTTAAGGAACCTCAGGCTTGAAATCACAGGATCCTTGAAGGGAAACTTTGCCAGCATCTTGGCGGTCACTGACTAGTAGAACTTCCTGATAGATGTGAAGAATCTGCTCAATGCTGATGGAGGATTTTTGATAAAAATATATACTGGATAACGTTACATGTGAAAGAAAGTCCAATCCACACTTTACAAAAGTTGTTTCCCTTTGCGGTGTCAACCCAAAGGTCAAAAGGGAAAACAACCAACTTTCCCTTCTTTATTCAACCAAATATTTGAGCGTCCTGTGATGAAATCTCTCTAAATTAAATTGATGCCTTTGATCTGTGGGTTGCCCCATTAGATATGGCCAGAAATTAGTCCTGACTTTTATCCACTGTTTTCTTGTGACAAAAGTAACATAATCTATGACAAAACTGTTTATTTTATTTTCGCTGGATGGTTTAACTTCATCTAGCTGCAAGTCTGTAGCTCCCGGTCTGAAAAAATTCAGATGGACGACCTGGGAGCTACAGTGCCTCCCATAGTAAAAATCTACAATTTACGGGGCACAAAAATCTGTGCTAGTTAAGGACTGAATAACGTTATTAACACACAAATTCTGTAAAAAAAATTAGTCCCATTTAATTCTTCATGCAATTTCCTACTGTCAGATATCATCTCATTTCTTGCCTCAGACTTTCCCCGAAACACCCTAATCGACCTCGGAATATGTTATGTTAAATTCACATCGAGATCAAGAGTCACCATTTTTTACATGTAAACAAACTGCATCTTCCACTTTAGCTGGGCCACCTGTTAGTTTCTTACTATTATATATTATGAATGAATATTATTCCCAATTATTATTCCTGAACATGTTATTAAAAATGTAGATACATTTCAAATGAAAGGGATTTGCAGTCAATATCATATGTCAGAACTCTTATCTAAATCAGTAAATTATGCTGACTTGATGCATAGCTTCACTTCAAGGTATTACATCCATAATTATTATATTTAAAACCAAATATTGGTAGTTCGAACACTAAAATCTTTGTATGATTTTATAGGGTCATTCACCTTTGTACCGGTAATTGAACAAAAGTTAAAAAGGAACAAATTTATCACATCTTGAAGCTAACATTGAAGTCTATATAGAAAGGTATAATTTTTTAAGTCTTTTTATATCTTTTCAGTACAGTGGTGATAAGAAATTGCCAAGCTTTCCCCTTCTTAAAAAAATGCAAAAATAACTTAACCGTACACATTTTGAGTTTTTGTTAAAAAAGATGGGTAGTCATTTCAGTTGTTGATGGACCACTTATATATATACCGGTATACAACAAACCCCGTTTTTGCCTTTTTGGGCTGAAGTTGGTTCAGCATGGTTCAGACTCTGTGACTTGACAACCAACATTAAACAATCTTGAAATAAGATTTTTACTGCCATTAACTTCGATCATGTGTTTGTCCGATCCATTATTGTTCGTTTTTACATGTTATTTTCTTTTACTTTGATAGTGGCGTAGACTCTCAATTTCTTATTGTGAAAACTGAATACCTCAATGCTGTCTTTGAGCATGTTTTTCTCTCATACAGGATATAGAATTAAGTCGCTAAATGAAAACCCAAATTGGAACGACTTTTTCAAATCTGGATTTGTTTGTTTTTTCAAAACGACAACTTCGCCGTAACCTACGCGCGCAGGTTACATTAAACGTCGAATTAATTTTGAACAGCCTTAAGATGTGAAATAATTGGAAAAAGATTTTTTGCTTTATAATAAGTATGCATAGCGGGAAGCATGGCAGCACTGTGTGATGCATGGCGGGGGATCTTCAATACATGGCGGTACATGTACCACTATGCAAAAACGGACTGGGGAAAACACTGGCAAGTAAAGTGACAATATCTGTAGTAAAATTTCCTAGGAATTTTTTAAAATCAAACATATGTACAGAATGTGTTCGGAAATAAGACAAGCGCAATTTTTTGTGCGCAGTAAATTGCAGTTTTTAGCTCACCTGAGCTGAAAGCTCAAGTGAGCTATTCTGATCACATTTTGTCTCGTCCGTCTGTCCGTCCGTCCGTCCGTCCGTCCGTCTGTCCGTCCGTCTGTCCGTAAACTTTTCACATTTTCAACATCTTCTCAAGAACTACTAGGCCAATTTCAACCAAACTTGGCACAAATCATCCTTAGGCAAAGGGGATTCAAAGTTGTGAAAATTAAGGGCCACACCCGTTTTCAAGGGGAGATAATTAGAAATTAATGAAAAATTTCGAGAAATTTTCAAAAATCTTCTTCTCAAGAACCAGAAAGCCAGGAAAGCTGAAACTTGTGTGAAAGCATCCTCAGGTAGTGTAGATTCAAAGTTGTGATATTCATGACCCCTGGGGGTAGGGTGGGGCCACAATGGGGGGTCGAAGTTTTACATAGGAATATATAGAGTAAATCTTTAAAAATCTTCTTCTCAGAAACTAATAAGCCAGGAAAGCTGAAACTTGTGTGGAAGCATCCTCAGGTAGTGTAGATTCAAAGTTGTGAAAATCATGACCCCCGGGTGTAGGGTGGGGCCACAATGGGGGGTCGAAGTTTTACATAGGAATATATAGAATAAATCTTTAAAAATCTTCTTCTCAGAAACTAATCAGCCAGGAAAGCTGACACTTGTGTGGAAGCATCCTCAGATAGTGTAGATTCAAAGTTGTGAAAATCATGACCCCTAGGGTTAGGTTGGGGCCACAATGGGGGGTCGAAGTTTTACATAGGAATATATAGAGTAAATCTTTAAAAATCTTCTTCTCAGAAACTAAACAGCCAGGAAAGCTGAAACTTGTGTGGAAGCATCCCCAGGTAGTGTAGATTCAAAGTTGTGAAAATCATGATCCCTGGGGGTAGGGTGAGGCCACATTGGGGGGGGGGGGAGGGTGTTAACATTTTACATAGGAATATATAGAGTAAATCTTTAAAAATCTTCTTCTCAGAAACTAATCAGCCAGGAAAGCTGAAACTTGTGGGAAGTATCCTCAGGTAGTGTAGATTCAAAGTTGTGAAAATCATGACCCCTGGGGGTAGGGTGAGGCCACATGGGGGGGTGTTAAAGTTTTACATAGGAATAAAGAGTAAATCTTTAAAAATCTTCTTCTCAGAAACTAATCAGCCAGATGATTCTTTATAATTGTTAAGACTTTGGCGTCAGGACAATTCTTCGGCCTCACAAGAAGGTTCAGAGTTTGATGTAGCTAAATATCCCATATATAAACAATTGTAAAGGATCTTTTTGAGAACTGCAATACTCAACATGTGATATGACTATAAAATTGAAGCAGGCAGCTATATTTCATTAGAATCTTTTTGTATTACTGTTTTGGGTTATTGCCCTTGATTTATTGATTCTTGATTATTTTAATTAATGCATCCACTGTTAACCAATTATTGTGATGATTATTTTTATACAATAATAAATATTCAATGTATATAAGTTGTTCTGCATAAGTAGTTTTGGGTTAGGCTGGATTAGTTTGTTTATTTTTGATTTCCAATTTTTAGATACTATGAATTATTTTAGGCTGGCACATATATAGGGACAGTGTCTATTTCATTGCAACGAGTGACTGTTTGGGGTTAAACTTGAACAGGTACGGAGAGATTGAGGGTATTGACATCCCTGCTCTTTCTAATCTTTGTGTTTTCTAACCAACGAAACAGAATGTGCGGTCATTTCTGCCCTGTATCGCATTAATACACGTGTGCGGTCATACCTGCTTGTATTGGTGGTGGTTGCGGTGGAGCGCTAGTGTATGGTCATCCCTGCTGGTGTTCTGGCCTTTCTAGCGCAAGTGTGCGGCACTCCATGCGTTAGGTTGAGCTGTTGGCGCAAGTGTGAGGTCATCCCTGCTTGCGTTATCTCTGCTTGCATTAACGTTGGTACCTGTTGAGTTGCGTAGGTGTGCGGTCATCCCTGCCTGCAGAACGTTGAGTCCCTATATATGTGCAGGAGCGGTGATTAAAGTCTGCTCTTGTAAATATTTTCAGCAATCAGGGCTATCCGAGTTCCAAGGGGGAAAAATGGATTTTATTTATACAGGATCTACATGTATTAATGTACATTGTCCAGATTGTATTATGACTCCATTAAGCTGACTTTATCATACCTATTGTTCCTCAGGTGAGCGATGTGGCCCATGGGCCTCTTGTTTACTATGAGAGGCACTGTAGCTCCAAGGTCGTTAATCCAAAATTTTTTAGACCGGGAGCTACAGACCTGCAGCTAAATTTCTTCCAGTAACAATGGTTACAACTTACTATATTCTATTGGTAACAAAAGGTAACAGAGGTGACGAGCCTTTTTCTGTTTAGCTGGGGTTCTTATTTTATTTGGTTACAATGGTTACAGCTATATTCTATAGGTAACATATGTGACAAGCCTTTTTCTGTTTAGCAGAATGTCTTAAAAAATATTATTTTATTTGGTTACAATGGTTACAATGGTAACAGCTATAACCTATTGGTGACAAGAGGTAACATAGGTGACAAGCCTTTTTCTGTTTAGCAGAGGATCTTATTTTATTTGATTACAATGCCTACAGTGGTAAAGCTATATTCTCTTGGTGACATAGGGTAACAGTGGTGACAGTCATTTTCATGGTTTAAAGGAGGTCTTTTTTAAATTGGTTACATTGGTAAACCATGGCTAACCCTAAGGGTGGCCAAGGAATTCGAAGTTTGGTTCATATGTTTATATTTTATATAAAAACATTTGTTTAAGATCTTCTTGAGAATTGCAATGCTGAATATGTGATATGACTAATTACCCTGTTACAAAAGGGGCTAAATGATAAACATAAGAATATTCAGGTGAAAAAATTTGAACTTTTTTATACAGATTACATTAATTTAACTACATTCTCCAGATAATTGTATATGACTCCATGGGGCTGATTTTATTATGACAATTGTAACTCATGTGAACTATGTGGCCCATGGGCCTCTTGTTTGATTTTCTTTCAAAAGTTATTAAATAATTTTCATGATCACCATGCTGTTTTAAGATTGCTGTTTATATCATTCTCTGAAACTGATGATGTACCTATGCATTATGTATTAATTTAAAAAAAATATATTTTCAAACTTTTACAAATGTATTGGGAGGGGATTTATGTTATAATCAGACATTCAACTGAAGGAGAAATACATGTGTTGAACATTAAAATTTACATTTTCTGTATCTGAAGTATTAATTTAGACAAGTGATGTATTCAACATGAATCAACATGCAGCAAATTAATTTGTGATGGGAAAGGAGGGAGGGATATCTTAATGAAATAAATATAGTGATTTCTTTAAGTGTTCAAATTGTAATTATTATGTATTATTGATTTTGGTGTTTTTTGTTTCCAGAGAAAAGATGTTTCCTTAATCCCAAATTTTCTGTCATTTATGATATTAACATAATTTTTTTTTTTTTACAGAATGCCTCGGAAACGAAGATGTTCAGTGATGCAGAAGAAGAAATACCACTACAAAAAGGTCAAGAGTGAGGAATCACCAACCAATGAAGATGGTGTATGCTTAGAGACAAAAGATTCCTCCTGTTTAGATTCATCACAGCTAGATCACAGTTATGGTGTTTCGGATCCAGAGGAAGTCTCGGTCGTAAATTCTACTCATCTTGACCATAGTTATGAATGTTCAGACCCAGAAGAATTCTGCAGGACAAGTACTTCACATCATGACATCAGCGATGGATGCCAAGACCTAAAGAAGCTTCCCCACTCAGATTTCTTACCACCTGGAGAACTTGGAGATGGTGATAGTGAACTAAACATTGACAGTGATTCAAATGGTCCAGAATCAGTTGCTCATAATGACATTCCTTTGGGACAGCGGGTGGAAGTAGAGACAGTGGAGATTACAGATCCGTACCTGAAACTCCAATCCGATTTACTTGGAAAAGTGACTTTTCCGTTCATACTTGACTGTAATGGCCCTAGTTCTTTGATTGAAATTATTCAGCTCTCTCGCAGTGAAAACAGAACATCTGTGAAACTTTCTTTAGTGATTGGACGAGACTTTAAAGTTAGTTTGTTTGTGCATCGTGTGTTGATCCCAGAAAATCATGAGTTTTGGACTGAACTTTCTAGTAGTGTTAAGAATGTTGATGATGTCTGCAAAATATTGGACAAACTTATGCCGTATGGAGTGTGTGTGGGAAATCCAGACCAAGAATTTCAAGAATTGACCCCTGATGGATGTGGACTTTTCAGTGCAGCCTCATCACAAGAATTAACTGCATGCCGTGAGGGACACTTTTGTGCAGTGCAAGGAAATTTATCATTTTCTTCAACAATAAGAAATGTTCAGTGTACCATGCTTGTCTTAGGAGCAAGATGTCCCCACTGTTCCAGTACACGCCGACACTTGCGAGCCAGAAAAACCCGACTTGAGAAGATGGCCTTGAGGACTCTGCCATTAAGCAGTACCTACAAACACTCTGACATGACAAAGGACATGCTCATAAAGAAAATAAATCAGCAAACTGCCAAAATCAAAACTTTGCAACAAAAACTTGACAAGATGAGAAGAGACTGTGATCGAGAGATTAGAAAGAATCCCATTCAAAATGAGGAGATAAAGGACTTGATGGCCACTTGTGAAAAAGATATAGATACAGTTTATTCGTATTGCAGTTCCTCTCAAAACTTGTTCTGGAAGCAGCAAATGAAAGCCATTAAGAGTGGAAAAAATGGAATGCGGTGGGATCCAACTATAATAAGATGGTGTTTGAATATACGACAAAAATCTTCAGCAGCATATGATGCTCTCAGGGACTCTGGCATTATCGAATTACCCAGCTCAAGAACTCTCTTTGCCTATTCACATAAGTGATGTTAAAAAAAATGTCCAGAAAAAACTGTTCAACTCCTGACAAACTTGTCACAATTTGGCAAATCATCACAGCACTATCCCCGAAAAGCTGATGAATCAGATCATTGACAACAAGTTCAAGTGTTGATCTGAAGGCAGCTGTGAAAACTGCTGGGATGCTGCTGTGGATTTCACTCAGCTCTTTTACTGTGGTGTTCTGGGCTTCATCACTCCTCACTTTGTGCATATGGGCTGAAAAAAAGTAAAAGACCATTACTTAAAAATGAAAACAAAAACATTTGTAACAGAGAACGTATTTAGTTCTTTGTATATAAAAATCTTTAAAATAAAAAATGAGATGAAATTGTTCAACTAGAGGTTTATACCATTCTACAATTAGTCTCGTGATACTAATATACAACAATGACTTTTTCAATAGATACCTTTCAAATTTGGCTGGTCGTGCTGTTTTGATGTATGGCCTCTGAAACCAGCAATTGTTTTTAGGGCCTAGCTGCCTACTGGGCTCTTGAAACCTGGACCCTGTCGTCCTATGCCTTTTTCTTTGGGGTCTCAGCATCATCCTCTGTGTAATCCCCAAGCAAAGCATCCAAATCTATACCATCATCCCAAGAGAGAAAACCTGACTTCGACATGGTGATGGTACATGTTGAAATGCATATACATGTAACATCAATAAAGAAGTTATTCACCTGTTGTTGGAAGCTAATTAAGAAATTATCGTCTCTCATAATTAAAAAATTGTACAAACTACACATCCTTACCAGTTGCTTGGCCGTCCAATCTTCAAAGAGCTGATATAATTTCTGTTTGTACAACATCCTGACCGACCGGGAAAATACTAAAGACCTAAAATACTATTCACATAAAAGACCTGAAATTTATATTACCGGTAATGATATTTTTCTAAGATTTTGGTCAAATGAATTACTTTATAGGTCTTTTAATTCCAGGTAAATATTTGTTAGAATATATCATACCGATCAGTTAATTATGCAGGAATACAGAGACCTGAAAATTTGAGCTGACCTGAAATTTTATATAATGAATACATTTCTATATTCTGCATCAATTTTAATGTTTATTTGTGAGTTGTTAAATAATGTTTCTAGGTATATATGTGTTACAGTGTATCATACTGATCAGTTATTTACGCGGGAATACAAGAGACCTGAAAATTTTAATTGACCTGAAATTTTATATAATTTTATATAATTGATACATTTCTATGTTATGCACCAATTTTAATGTCTATTTGTGAGTTTTTATCATATTTCCAGGTACATACATATGTGTTGAAATACATGTATATCATTAAAAAGCATTATTATCGGTTATTTACACAGAAGTGCGAAAGACTTTAAAATTGGAGTTGAACTAAAATTTCAGATAACCTAAAAATTGTATGCAAAAAATACATTGTTCTGAGTCAAATACTCCATCGTGAAATATGTTGAATCAAAACCAAACATGAAATAACACCATTATCAATTGTTACGCAGAAATAAGAAACATGAACATATATATTATATGAGTTGACCTGAAAATTTGATTTGACATGAAATTTTGTTGAAATATACTTTATGTTAATGAAATAAATGATTACTACCAAAGTACATGTGCTTATCTGGGTTTTTTTGCTGTCAATTGCAAACTGCTATCAAAAAGATACAATAAACTTATTAATAAGTGCTATACATGTATTTGAAAAGTATTTACAAAGATATGCAAACATTAATACATTTTATACCAGTATAAATTCGCATTTTGATTTGATTATAAATCATCATAGTAGTAATAAATGTTTGGGTAAAAAAATTAATTCCACTTTTTAACTGGGTTTTCCAACGGAAAAATCCGGTTATTAAAATGTTGATTGAACTTAGACATTTTTTGGCAAAATATTGCATATAGGGTACTCTCATTGTACGGATAACTCCTCCTATAGTTTTCAAGATAGGAAGTTGTTCTTTTGCAAATAAACTGTACATATATCAGAGGTGTGCATATTAGCAGAAATTTGATTTCTGATCATTTATGAAAAAATACCAGCTTTTGAACTTGGTCATTTTTTTGGCAAAATATTGCATATGAGTACTTCACTGGATACGGTAGGTAGTGTTTATCAATTTAGAGTTGACATGGATTATGGGTACAATTCGCATGAAAGAAAACCCGGTTTGTTGTCACATTGACAGCTTTTTTACAGGTTTAAAGGAATGGGGCGTACAAGGCGTTACATACCCCCCACTTGAAGCAATAAAAAAGAACCTTTTTGAATGCTAATAAAGATTTTTTCCTCGCATGTATATACATTGTTTACAGTGGCGTAGCTACCTTTTAATTTACTGTATTCAAAAAAAGGTAGGGGGTCTGGGGGCCGCCCTGAGGCCTCCAGCGGGTCCAGGGCAGAGCCCTGGTGGGGGCTCAGGGGGCGAAGCCCCCGGAACTCCAGGGCTGCATTTTACAAAAGAACTTACGACAAAGTCGTAATATCTGCAGTCTCGTAAAATGATCTTTAAAGAACAAAATTGACATAAAACCATTTGTTTACAAATATTTTAATTCCCAAAATTATATTTTCCAGCCGTAAGAATAAATCATTGATTTGTTGGTGATTAATTAGCATTCATTTTTTTGGTCGTAAGTCGTAAGTTCTTTTGAAAAACGCAGTCCTGGATTTCATGTTATTTGAATGACAAAACAGCCTTAAAAATATGACAATTTTTAATTATTATGATTCCAATATATATGAACAAAAGTTGCTGAATTCCGAGACAAACATTATTTACCGGGTACTCTTCGAATATTTTCTTTAAAATTTCAAGACCCCCGATGCTCTTGGATTTTAGGTTTTAGCTTTTAGATTTACAGGCTTTTGATGATGAGATATTGTCTCAAAATGGTACAATTTTACATACTGTATGTGTAAGGGAAATGTTGAATTTTAAAAGAATGTGTAATTATATATGAAACACTGATACCCCAGCGGAAACCAACTGCATATGACTAAAGATAATAGGCGTTTTGATACAGGTCTATTATTCAAACCGTAACATACTTACCTAAATGACAAATTTTTGATCAAGTTTATCACAATGTATTGTGACTTTGTCAAAATTTTAATCACCCGACCGCCGACTTTAAATTACATGCAAGTATAGACTGACAGAATACAATTTCGGACAAACACTCAAAACTTTGTGTTTTCAGATTTTAGTATGAATATTTAAACTTGAAAGGAGTTAAAAGTTGTTCATCTCATTTTAATAAGTTTATTGTAGATCATTTTTTAAGCCAATAACATGAAAGTCAAATGTACAGCTCGTCCATATTAATTTATGATTCAAACGAACTTCCAATTAATTTTAATATACTTACATTCACCTTCTTTCCTCCTATTAAAATGCATTGATAGATTTGAGTGATATTTACGCATAACACAGAAGACCCAATCACCAAATCTGGTGCGTATGAATACATTCAGTCTTCCTTCAGAGCATGACCGACTCTCCTCCCGACTTCAAACCGGATCACGACCTGATTTTATACTTGGGCTGATTAATATTTCATGGATGTAAATATTTTTTAAAGATATAAATGAATTCAATTGATTGATTTCTTAATACCGAAAATAAATTTGGTATACTAAATACCAGATAAATAAAATTGTGTTATTAGAATTAAAAACACTGTGCACTATATTTGTCAGCATAATTCGGCTGTTCCAATGGCTCTTCCGTTATAATGTCGAGATTTTTTAAAACAAATCATATTTGCAGAAAGAGAAAAAATGTTAAAAAACGTAAATATAAGCATTGAATCATTATCTTTTGAAAGATGTGGTCTCATAACTGCAACGGTGTGTGCAAACAAATTTTCATTATTCGGCTGTTCCAATGGCTCTTCCGTTAATTGTGTATTACTCGTTGAATAATGTCGAGATTTTTTAAAACAAATCATATTTGCAGAAAGAGAAAAAATGTTAAAAAACGTAAATATAAGCATTGAATCATTATCTTTTGAAAGATGTGGTCTCATAACTGCAACGGTGTGTGCAAATAATGCTAGCGCGCGTTATTCAATGTGTATGCACACACCGTTGCAGTTATGAGACCACATCTTTCAAAAAATTATGATTCAATGCTTAAGTAAAGTATGGAATGACGGTATTTTACGGAATCGTAGTAATTGCATGGTTTACGATGAGAACTGAATACTAAATATGCAGATTATAATTCAGTGGAGTCTCAATACGATTAGTTTACGTGCAAACAATAGGAAACTCAAATCATAAGACCTATGCTTTGCAAAATTTTGTGTATTCATTTGCGTTTTTGCGTAAAGGGCGCTACGCCACTGGTTTATGCTATAAATTTTCACGATGCATGTTTACGTGTTTTCATTCTAAAAACACACAAGAAGTAAAAGTTTGCAAATTAAGCCACACGACGTTTTGTGTTTGACCATTTACAGTTATAGATTGCAATATTTTGGTATAAATGGGTCTAGACTCCATCTTAAAAGTACTTTTATGAAAAGGATAAGTTTTTATTCTTTTCTTCATTGATTTATTAAATTGGAGTCTAGACCCATTATGGGTCAAAATTCATATTTTTCGCAAAACTTCAAAAATTTATACTAAATAAGTTATTCACACTGATCGGTATGTGTCAATGTAGCTCAGTGTGATAAGCGGAGGAATTTAAACAGTATCCCGATCCCGGCTGAGAGGGTGTTCAAATCATATGGGAGTTTTTGTTTTTAAATTCTGCGCATTTGTTTAACCATTTAGGTAAAACATTGTTTTTCGAAAATTTTATGTAATAGACATAAAATTATTCTGGAAAAATTTTAGACTATCCAGATAACGACAAAAAATGCATTATGTTGTTGCCCAGTCAAATAACGTTTTATAGTAAACAATAGCACAGTTGAAGAGTGTTTGAGATCACGTTGAAATGTAAGAAAATAATCATAAAAATGAAAATAATAAAAGTATTGATGATGTGCGCAGTTCTATAAATGGACTGATGCACACCCTCAAATGTAAGATTTCTTAAAAGGAGATTTATCACAGGTGATTGAGGACAGGGAAGTAAGGGTTTATCGCAAGGAAGATAACTCGTAACATTATTTTTTTATTTTCTATTTTATGTCTTCCATTGTAATACACTCAGTATGAGTACCTTCTTTTAGCTTTTAGATTTTCCAGTACCCAAGACGATTAAAAAAAAATTCGGAGCTTGATTAGACTTCATACTTCTTACGAATTGTACTTTTTTCGAGTTTGCCATGCAATTTCGTAAATCTCTCGGAGTCATCTTCCTTGCAATAAACCCTTATTTCCGTTGGTTCTAGATGGATCGGTTGAAAACTTGCAACTTCTCGGTGAAAATTGTCCTATGTTAAAACACAGGCATGGCATGCAGATATTCATTGAAGGGAATTACCGGGCTACGACATGAGGTCACCGTTTTTACTGGTATATTGGAGTAGTTTTATAGTACATTTCCACACATAGAGGGTCTGATTTTTTAAAAATATTTGTTTTAGGTAATTGTGGGCAATGGATGTATAAATTAGATTAGAAATATGTAGGATATGAAGGATAATTTAATTTTTAAAAAATGATATTAAAGTCCCGGGGGTCTATAATCATGGGGGGGGGGGGGGGGGGGGGGGGGTCGATCCTGTCCTTAAGCACCTGTGGCAGTTATAAGACCCTAACACACACAGAGTACTCACAGGTTAGAATGACTAGTTTTATTATGACGTCATAAACGTTGAACGCAATGCACAAACGTTTAACGTAAAATGCAACGTCACAAGCGAGAATCAAAGTTCATGCTTGTGGATGTTACAGTGGCTCTATATTTCAGGAATGGATTCAATATTTATTTGTTTTATACGATATAAAATGGTCATGCTTGAATTAAACATGAGCTAAATTTTTATAAAAAAGCGTAAACTGTTTCAAACCATTTTATATCGTATAAAACTAATAAATATTGAATTCATTGCTTATAATTTAATTTTTTTACTCTTTATTGTAAATGAAAACAGTCATTTGACCTTTAAAATGACGTAAAACTGTACAAAATTCAAACGTAACGTCAGGTGTATTGATATGTTTTTGACGTTAGTCAAAATGTATAACGTAGGCAACATTCTTTATACGATATAAAATATTTGTTTAGCCAATCAGAAAGCACGTTACAACCAGAATTAAATTATTGACGTATAAATCGAATTTGCAGACAAGGCAACAAAGTACAAAAATGTGAATATAAGCATTAAATCCTTATTTTTTTAAACGCGCGTTACTTAATTTGTATACACACCGTTGTAGTTATTCAACTATATCTTTCAAAAAATGAGGATTCAATGTTTAAATATTCATTTATGAACGAAGTTTCTGTGCTGAATTCAGAGCGAAATTTTCTAGCAATTCCAGCGAATGTAAATAGATATTTGTATCAAATATTGCCATCATAAAAGCTTGAACATGAGCTAAATTTTATGGAGCAAAATCAGCTAAATGTCCCCACATCTCAATTATCTCATCGTGAATGCCATTGCGAAAGGTAAATTTTAATACCAACTCCTACCTACTGATGCTTTTTTTTCTGATAATAAATATGAATTATCTGGATGCTAATTATGAAATAATCAAATGTAATAAAATATGTAATGCACAATGCAATTGCAACAATTTGGACCACAAAAAATCGTAGCAGTCACGTGCAGATATGTGACATCACCACATACATATATAGAAACGTTAATGCGGATCAGAGCCATAGTCTTATAAGACCGCTAAATATAATGCCATGTCAACATTCACCCTAACTGATTGGGATTTTTAATTTAGGATTTGCGACCTAGGGGTTGGGTGGAGTGGGGTGGGGGGGGGGGGGGGGGGTAGGTGGTAAGTCCGTTCGCTCACTGCAGAACGCAAAATTACTATGTGCCAGAACATACTAGTAGATCGTCATTTTCCATTAGATGTACGTTTTTGTGCAATGAAAGAAACTATATCACATTTGCTTTTTAAAAAAAAAAATAGCAACATTAAATACGACGTAGTTCAGCTGAATAGATAGCCCATATTGACGCACATCAATATTACATTTCTTTGAAGCTTAATAACGCTATTCATTTCCACTCAGTTGATAAATCATCTTGAATGAGATTGCTTTATGATTGTGCTTAAATATTTTCCTTAAATACTATAATCTGACGCAACTTCTATTCACGACCCCACCCAACTTGAACTTTTCAGGGTGTTTTTTTTTTTTTGAAATTGAATTCTTCCTCAATTCTAACTTTGTATTCAAGCAGGTTTTAAAAAATTTATCAAATGAATATTTGTTCTGAACATCACGAAATTAAGAGGAAGATTAGAATAATAATTTTGCGCATTATCGATATTTATTATATTTACTCATTCTAAAATCTGTTTTGTGTGCATTTCAAAAGTTATATGTACTGTCCATGTAACTTCTGTTAATATTAAATTTATAAGTGAGGATCTTGATTGAGAATTGCAAAAAGATATTTTCGCCAACCAAAATATCAGTCCATACTATACATGTATCTGAAACACGATCAGAAACTTTGATCTCTTTGAAAGGTCCTCCAAAATATATCCACGGTTTTTAGTGTCTGAATAAAGGCGTGGACATGACACATGGAGGTGTGGGTTTTTTTTTTAGTCCGATGCAGAGTTGACATTCCAGTCCGATTGCTGAAAGTATATCTCGATCGCGATACTCCATTGGTCTCCTCCCTTTCGTGTCAAAAGTCACGTGAAATTAGAGCAGATTAGTTGCACACCGCGTTGGTTTAGGTGTGAAAGTATCGGATTTGTATGATATGGAAAATGATAGCATGATTTTGAAATTCTTATGCATGGAACAACGATGATTAATTCGCTTTTAAAAAGACATTTTTATATAGTTAACAATCATTAAAGCAGGGATGATGTAATACAAATCCCATAAAAACAGTATAAAATGATAATAGATACCTTTCATGATGAATGGTAAAAATGTCTGACCTATATCTAAGATATACTTAATATGTGTTTATCAAAATTACGTTGCAGCGAAACGTGAATATAATATATGTTCGGCTCAACCTGTATCAACCGTACGATTTCCTTTGGGCATTGGCAAGTCTCCCATACGTAGGGGGTGGGGATGCTTCCCCTAGACCCTAGTACCCCCTGGGTGTTCTTGACACACGGCTGTAGGGACAATTACAAGCCTGACGTGCGCGTCCGCCCGTCCCGAGTTACTGAGTTTGATTGATGTTTATCATGTAATGCAGGTCTTGTAAATAAAATACATGTATGCAGATGTATGTACAGTCGCATTTACGTCTAGGTACATGTAAATCTTACCTGAGAGAGAGAGAGAGAGAGAGAGAGAGAGAGAGAGAGAGAGAGAGAGAGAGAGAGAGAGAGAGAGAGAGAGAGAGAGAGAGAGAGAGAGAGAGAGAGAGAGAGAGAGAGAGAGAGAGAGAGAGAGAGAGAGAGAGAGAAAGAGAGAGAGAAAAAGAGAGAGAGAGAGAGAGAGAGAGAGAGAGCAATTGATCTATCCAATCTGGTTGTTAAGTTCTTGTAAAATAAAAAGAATGATGTTATATGAAATATGTGTTGCAAGGACGTGTTTCTCATCTGTTATTTGTTCACATAAATTTGTTCATTAAGAAATGAACTCAATGTCTACCCAAGTTATACTCGTATAACCTGGGTTGGGGCAATTTACGCTTTATAATCCGCGAAGCGGATTATAAAAAAGCGTAAATTGCTCCAACCCAGGTTATACGAGTATAACCTACCCAAGTTATACTCGTATAACCTGGGTTGGGGCAATTTACGCTTTATAATCCGCGAAGCGGATTATAAAAAAGCGTAAATTGCTCCAACCCAGGTTATACGAGTATAACTTGGGTAGGTATTGAGTTCATTCCTTATAATTTAATTTTCTGGAATTTGCTGTACAAATTGAGTCCGTTTTACTTTTAAAAATGATATAAATCTGTTCAAAATTCATACGTGACGTCAAGTGAATTAGTACGTTGGTGCATTGTGACGTGTCTTGTGACGTGCAAACCAGGTTATACAAATTTAACTAAATTTTTCTATCCAATCAAATGCCGCGTTACAACCAGAATTAAATTATTTAAGAAATGAACTCAATGTCTACCCAAGTTATACGAGTATAACCTGGGTTGGGGCAATTTACGCTTTATAATCCGCGAAGCGGATTATAAAAAAAGCGTAAATTGCTCCAACCCAGGTTATACTCGTATAACTTGGGTAGATATTGAGTTCATTCCTTATAATTTAATTTTCTGTAATTTGCTGTACAAATTGAGTCCGTTTTCTTTTAAAAATGATATTAATCTGTTCAAAATTCAAACGTTACGTCAAGCGGATTAGTACGTTTTTGACGTTAGTGCATTGTGACGTGTCTTGTGACGTGCAAACCAGGTTATACAAATTTAACTAAATTTTTCTATCCAATCAAATGCCGCGTTACAACCAGAATTAAATTATTTAAAAATATCTCTTATTAGAAAAAGGCATGGTTGCTACAATAATGTTTCAATGTACAAGTTTTCGAAGTGATAAGATTGTTTCAAACCAAATACTAGTAATGCATATAGATCTTATTATGTCACCATTAAAGTCATGTATATAATTTTTTTTCGTTCTTTATTTGTTACAAGTTCATTTATATTTTTTTTTTGGAAATTTTAGCACAGAAAATAGCAAGACAAATGTACTTGTTTCGTCTTTTATTTTTCATTTTTAAAGATCCAATCTGTCATTATACACATGTATATGACTGTACAAAATGTAAAATGTAAAGACATGAATAATTTACATCACATACTCAATATTCTTCTTCTTTTTTTTCATTCGTCTGTTTACAATATCACACACATGCACACCACCATATATTAAATCTTTTATCCATCCATCTTCTATCCCATGAAAGTTTGATTTAAAAAAAAAAAAAGAAATGAAATTATATACACTGACGACGATGAAAATGAGATTGAAAAATAACTGGAATGATAAAATTTTACTTGAATCATCCTACAGAAAATCAAAATTCAACACACATCATTTTAAACAAATCATAATTACATGACTGCAAAAATTAAAAAAAAAATCACATTTTTTCATAGGAAAAAAATGCAATAACAATCAACAAGAAATATCTAGCTACAAATATGAAGCAACTGTCTATAAAATTCAAAAAGCAGTAAAAATATTGCAATATAATTTCTGAAAGACTCCTTTTGATATCTGCCGACTAGAGTGATGCACCACACAAAATGTTTGTTTTTGTTCGTCTTTGTTCTTTTAATGTTTCTTTCTTTCTTCATATATTAAAAAAAAAATCACCACAGGTCACTAGAAGAAATAGTCGTCCAAAAGATTTGGGTCGACATACGTAGGACGGGGTATCTTAAAGGCTCCTCCCTGCCCCAATGAGGATAAACTGTAAGAAGAAAAAAATATTAGGTTATACCGTGGAATGTTCCTCTCCAAAAAATACGATAGTGAGTTCGCATACTTTAGGTTAGTATTACGAAACAAACCATTTAACCATTCAAGAAAGCAGACGTTTGTACTTACCTTTCGAGAAAAATTGGATTTTCAAAGATGGGTCCGTTTCTGAAATGTACAAGATTTAAAACATTTGTCGAGATATAATGTATGTATATAAAATAATGAGGAAACTGGTCGGAATACTACAGAATTGGTTTTAGTTTTTAGTTGTATTTCATAAAGTCTTACATTTCCGGATCCGGTTCAGGTTTGGGTTTTCGCCTACATTTGAGGACGGCCATGATGACTATGACAATTACTATGACGCCTATCAGAGCTCCCGAGCCCGATCCTATGTAAACAACTAAGCTACTGATTGGACTATCCTCAACTGAAAAAAATGAAGGAAAAAGCATGTAATGCATAAAAAAATAAAAGTCGAAAATATCGAACGCTTTAAAGGCGTATTCATAATGGTCCGGTTACACAATTAAAACCTCCTCGAAAAACAAGAAAATTATGTATTAGATTTATATCAAACTGTTAAGCTAGATCTTTATCTACATGTAATAATAGCTGGGATAAAAAAACCTTGATATTTATTTTGGTTGGGTCTGATTAATCATATACCAAAAGAACAAACCGGAAATTATTATTTGCATCTTTGCGGCCACCTACCGATTTTCTCCACACAGACTGGCGATCCCACTGACCACTGCCCGTTCTCCCTGCACACAACAAAGGAGGCTCCCTGGAGGAGCTGGAAGCCCTCATAGCACCAGAACGTGGCGTTGTCGCCAACAGCATAACCACTGGCGGAGCGATTCCCATTCACGGGCACCTCCAGGAACGGACACCTTACCACTGAAATATACCAGAAAAAAGTTCTTTAAAAAAAAAAATACCTGACGGGATTTTTAACATCAAACTCTAAAGGGTTTTTTTTGGTCAAACCAAGATAAACTTTTACAAAATGTGTTACAGTAGTAAAAGAAAAGTGGACATTTTAATGTGAAAAATAAATACTCTTTATAATCTATGAATAAAGGAGATTAACTCTGTACCTTTTTGCACATCACTTTCAATTTTCTTGAATTTCTCAATGAACTTCATGGTCCCTTTGGCAATTTGTTCATTTCCGGTCACACTATAGTCATACTGGCATTGTTTATTATCACCACACAACTCTAGCACGACAGAAAAGTTCAATTCCGGATTTCTTATCTCCTCCAGAAAAATCGGTTCGTAGTTAATTGCATTGTTTACTGTCCCTGAACGATTGAACAGCGATTCGTTTCCATGTACCTCCCCTGTAAAAAGGAGAAATATAATAAAATGTATCAGAAGTGAACACTATAGTTCAATTACAGCAGAGAGGGGGGGGGAATTTCATTCTTCCTTAGTTAATAACTCAAGTACCATATAAATATACATTTATCATATTGTGCTATAATGGTCCTCGTTTTGTATGGATGAAGTGAGGCGAAAATAAAACCCCAGCAAAAAACGTTGCCGTGACGCCATTATTTTGTTCGCAAAAAATTATTTCCAATATTAAGGTGGCTCACTACACCTTGGAATATTATCTCAAATCAGCAGAAAATTAAATTACTTGATTGTGATAGATATCATAATGGATAAGAAGTATTTAAGTCAAATAGGCAAAAAATGTGCAATTTTGGATGAAAAATTACATTTTCGAAAATTTAATTCAGTAAACATGAACAAAAGCTCAAGGCGGATTCGAATTCATGATTTACGGTTCAGAAGCCCAAAATTTTAACCACTGAGCTACGACGATATACAACCCAGTCGAAAGATATAAGTCTAGGTGTAGTGAGATACCTTAATTAAACTTACAAATATGTTTCAATACTAACATTCACCAAAATCGGAATTCTAATGTCCAAGATAAATTAATTATAATTAAGCAATTATATTTTAAACTTATTAGTGATGGTTTGATGACATTAAAAAAACCACAGTCAACAATAGCGATTGTAAAAATATCTGATGGGTTTTTTTTACATACAGAAATGTATTTTGCATTAATTTATAAATATCAAATGCACAGGGCATCTTGAGAGTTTGTTTCACATAAAAAAACCTAAAAAACACCGATTAAAAACTAGGAGACAACTTACATGTCATGCCAAACTTGTAATGTAGGTCTCTCATTGAAGAGTCAGACGGCAGCACTAAATTGTGTCGAGTTATGAAGTCATCATTGTCATCTCCATTAAAATTACCAAGCAGACCACGAATCTGGCCTAAAATAAAAGGTAAAATAGGTTTAATTGAGGTCAAGGCTTCTTCTTGAATGACCTGAATTCAAACAAAAATCTTGTTAACAAGACTTTTAGTCTTAGCATCGGAAAATAAACACTGGATGGATATGTCACTCATTGCTCTTTTTTCCTTTATCCTACTTTAATTTATTTTTTAAAAATGAATTAGATTTTTTTTTTTTTTTGGGGGGGGGGTAATTTTTGTTTGCAGTTGAGTTTAGTAAGGTCAAATTAATCATCAGGCATTAAATGTTAGGTAATTCCAGGTGAATAGTAATACCTTTGTATCTCTCGCCACTGATCATGACTAGGACGTTGAGGAGATCAGCTGATACATCGACGGACACGGATAAATCCTCATTCTCAAACACAATCAGAAAGTTCACAACGGACTCGTCGTCCCCCACACTTCTCTCTAACTTCACACCGTTAAAGTTTGAGGTAGCGTCAACAATTTCTACGATTTCACTGTTCACTAAAATGTCTGTTGCCCCGTCAGACGTTTTGTAGATTTCGATCTTGTCAGAGGTTTCTGTTTTCAAGGCCAATGCAGAAAATACAGTGGCGTTTTGTAGAATTCCTAAAAATGTATGAGAAGGAGAAGAAAATGTCATGTTTGTTAAAAAAAAGTACGTTGCATAAAAAGTTATGCCAACAGAAAAATATATGTATATTATTAAAGTGATATTTTTTTACAAAATGAATGTTAATACACTGAATATTTTCGGCTTCAATTTCTTGTTTCTAAATTTAACAGCGATTTCTTCTTTATCCAAGCAGTTCAGTATTTAACAACAACAACATTAAAAAAAAAATTACATCTACGCAATAAATGTGCATTTCTGGCTAAAAGAGCAACTGTACCGATAAGCAAGCTAAGATTATTTGATCAATGAATGTTTTTATGCCAGAAACTGATAAAACTTTTTCTCGATTTTTATAAATTTTGCATGACTCACCGGCAGTGTCTCTCGTCTGAACGGCACGGACTTGCACAACCATTGAAGAATTGACGTCTTTCAGTAAGACAAAATCCCCGATACCGTTAAAAGTATAATCTTTTCTATCTAGGGTTGTCAAATGTGGATCCCCCGCTGCTTGCGCTGTGAAGATGAAAACAGACACGTCAAAAGTACATATTACCTGAAAAATTCCTAGACCAGATGTTCCTTTTCTTAAAAAAAATCACTTCATTTTATATTTTTATTTTCAACAAAGAGCATTGATCGGCTCAACTTTCAATATGTAAATGCATTCCATTCTAAATAAAATAGTTTCAGTTTGAAGAAAACATCCTTATACATTGAAGTTATTGACAAAGTCAAAATGATTTTGATTTTGTTAATCTATTAAACACAAATGATTAAATTTGTCACAAACTTTGAATTTCTGTTATGGGGTTCGTGTTTTCAAGCAATAACTGAACAACTTAATATGTACTCTTGGCAAGTATTGGCTTGCAGCAATGATATTCATAAATGATGAATTATTCTGATAATGTAATTACCAGGGGTTGGAGGGGTATAGGCTTGGCACGTCGTCGGCGGTCGGAGCTTCAAGAAGCGTTGGCACAAGGAATTATTGAAAGCATACTGGCAGCACTGTAGAAAAGGCACCAAATCGTTTTGGAAGTAAGAGAAAAACGGCACCAGTTCCTCGCCCTGCGCGTGTATGTGATATCGAGATCGAGTCCCTCCTGCGTGCGGCACCTCACGTGCATCCAGAAGTTCCCCGGATGAGCTGTAGCAGCAGGTCTCTCCACTTGTAGAAAAACTGCGTAACAGGATATTAAGAATGGTGGTTACATAATTTGCTGAAGTCAACCAATTTGTTTTTTTCAAGGCTATCTAAACACTTATATTAACTTTTAGGGGGGTTACTGAAAGTGTTGCGAGAGATGAAACTTCGATCATAATTTATGATAACGCCAAAATTGTTTTGAATAGGTAATCTACGGTATCCTCAGGATACACTTGAATTTAACTTGTCAGAAGCAATATTTTCTTGATAAAGAAGATATGGTAAGTGACACCTATTAGCAATTGAAAACTGATAGATTATGGATAAAAACAAGAAAAAATGGCAATACTCACCCATGCAGAGATCTTCGAAAGCACTGGGCTGCTCCTTTGTTGTATAAACAGTTTGTGTCTATCTTGTCGTTTTGCAAATTGCACAGAGGGTCCACAAAATAGCGTCCGGTGTCACGTAACGCCTGTCTAAGGGTACACGGACACGTGGAAAGCGTATCACTAGATAGAGACGGGGACAACTTCATCCAGTTATGACACATATTTGCAGCATCTTTAACGGTAGGCCACCTAACCGGAAACACGTCTGACCATATGGAACTGAATAAAATCAAACAGAAAAAAAAATGATTTGCAATCATTTAGGAAGAGTTCTTAAAAATTAAAACAAAACATGCATGTGTTTGACATTTTTACATCTAAATTGTTTTAAACTATGATGAGTACTAATTTTATGAAACATGGATAAATGTTAATTCTTTAAAATTTGGACCGGTTTCCAAAAAATTAAAACATGCGAACAAGCTTTAAGTTAATCTTTTGTTTTAAAATATATTTTGTAATTTGATATCACATTGATTGCGCGCATGGTGTGCAAAACTTTGCAACAAGCTAGGAACATACCTGTAGCCAGCACTGATGTTGGTTCGGATGCGTAGTACTAATGACGTCATATTCTCATGCAATAAGTTCCCGTCTAATACGATGGAAGTGAATACAATGTTTGATGAATTGAGAGGAGATGAGAGGTCAAAGGATTTACTGCGAACCGTAACGAAGGATGGTTTGCTGTCATTTGAATACTAAAATATAAAAAAAAAATCCAGTATATATCAAGATAAAACTACAAGTACATAATCAAACATATACAGCAGTTTAATGAATCTTTGGAAAGGGTTTATTTTAAGAAATGAACTCAATGTCTACCCAAGTTATACGAGTATAACCTGGGTTGGGGCAGTTTACGCTTTATAATCCGCGAAGCCGGACAAATTAACAAATTAAATTATTTAGAAATATAGTTTGAAACAAACATACATATATATTAAGGGATTATTGAATAAAACGAATACATATTTTTTTGTTCAAAAACACAATGTACAAAAATTTTAAAAATATATCTTTCTAACGATTTCTTGGTAATATTTGTTATGTGTAAAAGTCTTTAACACCTTAAGTAATTAGTGTTTAGTGCCATAGTTCAAAAATCTATCTTCTGTAAAACAAGATCGACGCATTTAATTCAGGGGCCGTCCAATTAATCATAAAGGCTTAAAGTTTCGGATAAAATTTACATTTTAGCCTCTTTTAGAAAACACAATTAGTTAACTGTAACAGAGATGATCAATTATCCCATTCAATTTGCCTTTTTTTCCCACATCTTTAGGGATCGATTCTTACATTTTCTACAACACAGGGAATTCTGAAGGGCTAATCTACAACTTGATTATCTATCGCAAACAAAGTAAACCTTCAAGATCATGATTTGAAATATTTACGAGTTTCAGGTGTGAAGATTTTGGCCGAAGGGGTACAAGAAAGGGGCTGCAAGGTTTTTTTCCGGTAATTTCACTTGCGTATTTTTAGATTATAAAAAATCAACAGAAAATCTCTCCTGCAACGGGCAGATTTAAAACGGTAATAGAATTGTTATTAAAGAGATCATGTTTTCGCGATGCTTTTAAAATTCTAACTTTCAAATAGTGACGCAAGTTACTCGTGTGATAAAGATCAAATTATATATTGCTATACGATAAAAACTCCCAAACACGAAGATTTTTTGGTTTTTTAAAGTTAATCCACACCAAAAAAAAAACAAGCATCGTCGTACTTTTTTTTTTCTTTTTTTGCTTTGTAATTAAGGAAAACTTCAAGAGTTTTTGGCAAAGTTGGAAGAATAGAAATGATAAATAGTTCAGATAAAAACTTCCCCTGCATCTGTTCAATCAAAACGAGATATACAAACAGAACGCGAAGATAAGAAAAGCAAATGAGAGATTCGGGGTCCCACCCATCTTATTTATATATAACTGATCTTGAATTACAGTGCAATCTTATTGTAAACGAAGGGCAACTTGAACACATAAATTACGCCAGTCAGTTTTCTCAGATTTCAACTTTACTTTTTATTTCTGTAAGTTGCAGATTTTATAATGAAAACATTTTAAAATTAATATACTTGTGGATCTATTAAACCTACATGTACTATATATAATATGTACAGAGAGCGTATATACTATTACCACACTTTTGAATTTTTCTAAATGACAAGTACATGTATTAATATCAACTATGAAAAGTTGGTATGCAGAGATTATCATATAAGAGTATCGAGAAAGTATATTTTTCTTTCATGTAAATTTGATAATTGACCAAAAGTACACAAGTACAATTAAGAAATACTTCGCACATAAAAATTAACGGTTAGCATCTTTTTGGCAGGTGAACATTCTGAGACAAGCCAAATAAAATATTGTATTACATGTATATCAAAATTAATCATGATTCAACAAATCGTTTTAGTTTCTTGGTGTTTCAATATTCTAATTTTCAACAATTTTATTGCAAAAATGGACGAAAGTGAGCACAGCGCCAAAACCACTAGTGCAAGTAAAAAGTTTGAAAAGAGGCCTGACTCGTCAAAAACACTACTGCAAATAAAAAATAACATGTACCTGATATGCCATAATGTCCAGAAACAGCGAGGGGGACGGAGTGAGGGAGGAGTTCCAAGACAAGGTCACGTTGCGACTAATGACCCAAGAGTCGGGACTGAGTCGAGTGATTTTTGGCGCCAGAGACGCTACGTTTTCTGTTTAAAAAAAATCACAAAAATAAACAAATTAATGAGCTGGAAAATACTTATTTTGGTTTGAGGTACTATTTCATTCAACTCTGACAACGGGGAAAATATCACTGCTTCGTAAAATTGTTAAGTTGAAAGAGCATTTTTAAGCAAGAAAAACCATTGTCACAGAGATAAAATGCTATAGAGTGTATGCATACGGAAGAACTTTTTTTAATGGAAATTATTCATATCGGTTCTCTATTTTAACTTTTAGCACAAATGATAAAGCATTATACTAATGACTTTTAACGGGCATTGAAAATAATATATAATATATATTTATCACAAATTGCAATTTTTCTGTCTTTTCTGTAAATGGATAAGCAATTTTTAATATGAAACCTTCGAATCTTAAAAAGTACATCAGCTTGAGCTAAAAGAAAAGTTATCCAAAGGTGTAGGGGATCCTTAAATAATTAAGAACAAAGCATCCAATTAGCATTTCAATACACTTATGAATTTATATCAAGATGGATGAGTGCATGATTGAAGTATTATATATACTGCCGTACCTATTTGATAGGTAGAGGAGTAATTCCAACCCATTCCATATGGGTTAATCTCCAACGTCACCTGGCCTGTTCGGAAAACACTGGGCATGATGCAAGCTGCCGATATGTCATTGATAGCTGTGCATTGAAAAGTGTCATTTGTTTCTCTGATGCGGGCAAGAATGTTAAATTCTGAATTAAAACACGGTCCCGAAATTCGAATTTCCTCGCCTCCAAACATGGATCCGGATTTCGGATATACATTAATTTGTACTGAAATAGATACAAGGATATCAAATTAGAATTGATCGTTGAGGGTTTTTTTTATATTTTATTTTTGTTCATTTGTATAAAGTTATGCAACTGCATGTTTAATTTGATATTCAATGTCATTACAGTTCCTATGCGGGACTTACCAGCATGGCTACATTTTATATCCAGTATGCTGTCACCGTCTACTTGGAAAACCCATTTTCCCGGAATCCCCACGTTACTTGTCCGAGTAAGATTGATGACGGCGTCCGTTTGGGCTCCCGGGATAGAGTAAAAGTTCTTCTGGTCTCCGGCGTTAAAACCAGCCTGTTAAAAAAAATGGGTTTACACATGTTAAAATCTAGAATGTGCGTTCCATTATTTTACTGCGTTTTCTTGTGAACAGATTTTATTTACAAAGTTGAAGTTTTTTTTTATTAGTCCTGTTTTGAAATATGGTCAACGTTTTCTTGTGGATAATAGGTGATGTAATAATTTTTTTTCATATATCGATTTGTTTATCCTGGTTTAAACCTTTCAGAAAAAAAAACAAATATGAACTTTTAACATTTTTATTTTACGGCATTGAACGATTTTTTTTGTTACCTGTGCAGGACTTCCTCCTAGACCCGTTTGGGGATCTCCCAAACTGTTACTTCCGGTAGTCCACTCGATAGTTAGATAATTAAAAATCACGAAGGACCTCTTTTCGTTCTTCACAAGAACAGTTTGAAAAGTATTAACCTGTAAAATATGGTAACAAAGAAATCAAATAAGCTTCTAATACCAAGGTAGAGAAATAAAATATCTACTTTTATTAATTGATTACAATTTAGCGTTATACAGATGAAGGCTAAGACATTTCTTTCTGTTTAGAAAGAATTGAGCTAACGATTTTTTTTTTTACAAAAACCGTTGTTTTAGGAAGAGTGACGTATTTTTGATAGGATTTGAACACGATCCCCTTACCTTACTGCGGCCTGACCCAACTGCTGCATAGTAGCCCACTTTATGCCAGGTAGCAATGAACACCCAGTTAGCCTGGAAGTTTCGCTGAGAGATAAAGTATTCTCGGATCTCCTCTGATGCTTTTCTCAGGAGACTCGAACTTTGGTCCTGGCGGTACCACACGTTACCTTTTGACCATTCCGGACTGACGTCTACGTCGGCCCAGAATGGTGCTATCAATGGCGTATTCTCTGCCAAGGGAAATCGTTTAGGCTTGTACTCGTTCAATTGTGCATCAAAGGTTATAAGCCCATTGTTGTTAACCTAAGGAGAGAAAAAGAATTTTTTATTTATTTACACGTAATGTATAAAACATTATGTAACATAATTGGTAATACGTTTAATTAAATTCAGATTAATAAAATATAAATTCAAACGTACATGTTAATTGGGTGTACAAACATTTCTAAAGACAGGGCAGGGTTTGCATTTAATGTCTAAGTCTATACGTATATGTAATACATGTACTTAATATTGGGACAGAGTTTGGATCCTATATTTATGCCTCAGAATATCTTCGCGCGTTATTAAACTCTCGTTGGAAGGCGTAAGAGAGCGGATTTATATACATGTAATATATCTCTGAATAAATCAAGAGTCGATGTCCTTGTGGCTTGATGTAAGTATATATATAACGCCAGGTTCACGAGGTGCGAGTCCAGCGGCTGCATTCAATTAGCCCCAGGTAAACACTCTGGTATAGGCCGACAACGGCCACCTAGATCGTTTTATTGACAGAAGCCGGACTCCGCCTGGCTATTTCACCATTTGCCGGCGTTTTGCCCATTTCAATTGTGATCAATCATGGCTGTTGGACGTCAGGTTCTGGGTAACGATCCACATTTTTGTTGTCGGGTGTCGTAAAAATCCTTAAAGGGTGGTGACCAGAAATTATCGCGGCCTCGTTGTTGACGGGGATGACAGACGAGATTGTGTAAAAATACACAGCGATTATGAAATTTGCACAATAATTGAGTAAAAAATAAATATTGACAAACTTCTTACTTAGAAAAGTGACGTCGCCAACTACAG
This sequence comes from Magallana gigas, assembly GCF_963853765.1. NCBI lineage: Eukaryota > Metazoa > Mollusca > Bivalvia > Ostreida > Ostreidae > Magallana > Magallana gigas. Next base: position 39,249,842 of record NC_088854.1, read on the forward strand.
CGGGTTACGTGTATATTCGATCAAGCCTTTATATCTTTACAAAATAGACCTTTACACCAGGTATATTTTCATTAATATCAATCACTTTCATCTTTTTAAAGTTAAGCTTTAAATTCCTTACGCTTAAACAGAATTTCACACGATGAATAAATATTTTAATTCCTAATATTTTTTTTTGTTCTATTAAACAAACTAACTTTATGAACTCTGTCCTGTATTTTTACTTTTCAGTATGTATTGATTTGAATTGGCATAAACAAAAAAAAAAAATAAAGAAAAAAAATAAAGAAATCAAACTAAAAGTATTTGTTTAAAAAAAACAAATTCCGTTCTTTGTTGAATTAAAATATTGATTTTCACGGGGGAAAAATTGAAAATGAAAGAAGATTAAGGTACAAATACAATTAGTTGAAAATCAATTACTGTAAATATTATTAGTTTCAAGCTTTTGCAACTGGCAATATACAAATCTAGCCCCCCTTTAGTGGGCCCCAATATGCTTCACCTCTCTGCCATGTAAACAAGGGTGGAGTAAAATAGCCTCGATTTGGGTGTTAAAACAGCTTCTCTCTATTTTACAATGGATTCTTATCGGCGTTTCCGCTATCAAGGCCCGAAGAGGGGGCAAGATAAACAGAGAAGTCCACGAGGAAGTTTTGTGTGGAAAGCTTTAGCAAACAGATTCGACGACTTAGTATTTGTATAGAACTGTTTGTAGTGCATGGTGCACTGGGATATAAAGATAAACACCGATAAAGATTTTCGTAAGCCCTCCCGAACTTCCAATTTCATCGAAAACCACACGTTCTTGTTTGTCTCCATAACAAATCGAAAAATGGGCATGCTTACTGCATTTAAATATACATGTGTTGCAAAATAAAAGCGTATTTATATACCCATATTATGTCATTTGTTAGCTATTTAGGCCCACAACTGCTACAAAATATTATATTCATACGTCTAATTTTCATTCAAAGTTAAAAATTAATATTTTATTCATATTTCCAAATTATAAACGTACTAAATATGCATCAATGCGGTTATATTAGAGGTTTAAATTACTTTAAAGTACATTCTTTAGTCGTGATCACTGCTCATTTATAAATCATCAAAGGACCTGGATAACACTTGTTTGTAAAAAAAAAAAATTAAACTAAGATGATTACGTTTACAAAATATTTCATACGTTTAGGTGTTTTATTTTCTTTTGGGGGAAGGGGGGGGGGGTCATTTTTTTCTGAATTTTTTTTTACTTTGATATATGAACTTAGCCATGCAAGACAGAAACATAAAATTGATAGACGGAATGAGCGCCGGTAGGGGGGCTGGGATCTTAATGACCTTACACGGCACGTTAGCGGGTATTTCATCAACACTTGAATGGTCAGGGCCTTTATTGTGCGTATTCAATGTGACACAAGTCTCATAAAGTTACTGAAGACAGGCAATGGGTCTTTATTCTATAATGGAATGCGCGTACTTTACGCTAGGGACCTTCAAGCTATTACAATAGCTATTCGTATCTCACACATTGTAGAGTATATTACAAAAGAAGAAGTTAACCAATGGGGTTACGTTTTTTAAAATAAAGATCAAAGAGACCAAGCCTATCAAATTTTAATCATCTAATGATAATACAAAAAATGCATATCATGCTATTTATTTGCTTCTAAAATCTTTCGCTGCAATTCTTTTTAGCTTAAAAAAGATCTATTTTTAACGTTCACTTTTCAATTTCAAGTTTTTAAGAATAAAATAAAAAGGTGAGAGAAAACCTTCATGGTATATTTATGACGTCCTTGTGACGTCATGTTACATGTACTAATTAATGGTAGTCTTGTTTCTGGCAACGAAAAGTCGTGTAAGAAAAACAAGAAAGGCGGGGAGGATTCATTAATTACTAGTTACACTGAAAAACGTGCTGACACACTGTGGCAGACGACAGAAGGTCACGTGTCTCGATTGACCTCTGCAGTGATCTATACCATAAGGTCAAACGGTATTTCATAGTGCTGGCTTGAACAAAGTGCATCTGGGGCTGGTGCTCATGTATAGATATTACTAATATAGGATTATAAGTTATTTTTTTAAGCTATACAATATTCAAAGCAATGCGTTGAAAATTTCGTCCTTGATGAAATATTTTAATAAATGTAAAATAAAACCAAAACCTTGGCCTTCCCCCTCCTCCATTTTATGTTTGAGCACAAACTGGATTTCTATGCATACGTTTTATTTATCATATTTACATTACGAATTACGTAATTTTTATCTGTGAGTGATACACGACTGTATAAAGTTCTTGTTTAAATATATGACTTTCCATATTTATTTTCAAATAAACAAAATCCCCTAGTCTCTTTTTATCACTAAAAGTAAAAAATAACATTGGTAATAGATGAGCATCGAAGTTTTCGGCAACAAATCGTATTCTAGTAATAGAAAATGGCGTGTTTAGGTTGAAAAGCAGAGTAACGGCTCACTCATTCATCTTTTCATTTTTATCTTCTATCCGCGTTTTTTTTCTGCAAGAAAAATTATTCTCTGTAAATTAATTTCAAATAAGCTTGTTTTGTTTCGGTTTTTTTTAAATATGAAAATAACCATTAGTAGATTTTCCTACTGTCGCCACATTCAAGAAAATTAATGAATTCCCCCTTACGGTGCTTCCACCCATCCCATCTTCACAGAGAACAGTAAACATTCAACTTCTCTGCAGCAGCAAACAGGAATCAATTTTGATCCAGGGATAAGTTTAAATCTTTTGAATTTCTAATAATAGCATCAAGTTGAAAAGCGGGATGAAAGAGCTACCAAAGTTCCTTACGTAGACTTACGTCTAGTATTAATGAAGCAGATTATCAGTTATTGGAAGCAAAGGATTCTGTTCGTGTTTCGGTAATTATAATCACACACAAGAACCTTCAACATTAAAAATTGGCATCGAGTTCTGAAAATGGGTTTGTTTAGGAACGCCCTTTTGTTTTATTTTCTAAGAGCGTATGTTGCACCCTGAAAAAACAATAAACTTGGGTTGTAATCATTGACTATATAACCTTGCCTTTTAATTTAAAACGAAGTTTGCATATTTATATAATGTATTACTTTACTTAAAAGCAAATTTTGTAATTTGTCTTAATAAATTTCTTCTCGAAGAAAGGAGAGTTTCTTTTCTGTAAAGACTACAACATTAAAACTGTAATTACCACTTGTCATAATTTTACTTTAACATGATATACTTGTACACATTTTCTTCCTGATTTTATACATTTATCTAACCCCTTCAAAAACAGTGGGTTTATACGTATTGGAGATACCCAAAAATCAATCAATCCATTGATTTTATCTGAAAACTTTGGATCAGTGTCAATTTTACCAAGACCAACACAGCAAATCCACTGACCTTGGGCCTATATCGCTACTTATTGTGAAATACTTTAACTTGAGCATGACAGTACTTTACCAAATCCAAGCTCAGTTTTTGAAATTTGTATTTAAAAAAAGAGAGAGATTGAGAGAGAGAGAGAGAGAGAGAGAGAGAGAGAGAGAGAGAGAAAAGGGGGTAGAAAAACAACCAATCTTAAAAAATATTCATAAGAATTTATTTAAAAGTTTTGCATTATTGTATTGCCTTTATACCGGGGAACCATTGACTACTCGCCTACCAGACTCACGAGTACAAATATTAGTTTTCTCCCTCGCTGTTTACCTAAAGTAATTTGTGTGGTTGGAGAGACTCCTCCCTACCCCCACGTGTGTTTTATTGGGTCGGATCGTATCATTACACTGGTTCATATAATTAACCGTTCCCTACTTTCTCCATGCATCTGGGTTTTTTTTTTGCTTCAAGTGCCATTTTTACTCGTGGGTTTCATTTTCTTGTTCGAAAATGTGAAGAAAAATTTGAAGAACACAAAATATGAAAAGATATTTTGAAAAGAATATTACATGTACTGGTTTTCGCCTCCATGACAGGGCCCTTGAGCAGTATATATATACAGCTGATGTAGTCTAGGGGCGGATTGCCAGTTATTGGTGTTTTGAGTGATTACTAATAAAATGCCCCGAAAACTAGAATCTTATGACATGTGACAAGACACAATTTGTGTATCTGTGGACATTTCATCAACTTAAAAAATAGAAAAGAAAGGCCCTTAGTGAGTTCAGTCTTTATATATCTGAATAATTTCATATATGTATGTGACTTCGTTAACTTGTTGTGGATTTTTAAGGGTAAGCTACAGTGTATGAAAATGTAAAAGATAAAACCTGATATATCCTATTTAAGAACAGCTGGAAATCCCTAATTACAGATAAATGAGTTATAATACACGAGGGTGTGTATCGGAATTACGGTGTTTTTGTGAACAACCTCCAAAAACTTCATAGTGACGTCATATGAATCCCAGCGTGCTGCCTGTATTTCCAAAAGACGGGGGCTTCGAAAAACAAAACAATTTGCCATCCGCCTTTAGAGTAATCTCCAAAGGGAGCGGAAATTGATTTTGACATTACATCAGGGGCATATTCAATGCACATAAACACCGTATTCATGATACATCAAAGCACTCCATCCACACGGCTTATAGCAGGTGTAAAATGCACCATTCAACCGTAAATACGGGAGTCAATCAGTGTGTTTGATTCATATAATTTTCGTCTTGCCTTGCCGGAAGCAATGGCATGTTACACACCAAATGCTCCCAGACATTAACAGATACTTACAAACAGACTAGACTTATTTCTGCCGAAGAATTTGAATGGATTCTTGAGCAGTATCTTGTGTGAGCCTCCGTCGTCGGCAGGGTCAGTTTTGTTGTCTGAAGTGGATCTCCCGAAAGAATAAAGATCGGACGCGGAGAGACTCTGGATAACCGGAAGACAACTAAATAAACACGCGTAAAAAAGAAAGACCAATTTGACAACACTTTTCCGATTACATTTCCCAACATGTGAACACATTATACACCATAGGAGGCATGGAGTTGAGAAGTACGCCCGTATCACATCCTGGCCTCCAGATGTCCAACCACATTTTTTGCCAAGACCTGGTCAGTATTTTGTAAGTTTCTGTTAGTAACAACACAGGTAGTCACGAACTTCATATATTCACACACAAATTTCACTGAATCGATTCACTTATTCCTTCACAGAAAGTTGAATAAAACCAAAACATTTCGTCCCGGCGTAGCTGCCAGTTCTCTCACTACTACTTCTCTCTTCTGCATGTACACAACACACGCGAGCCTAGTCATCCCTCTCTTTCTCTCTCTCTGCGTTATCGCTAATGTAGGTCAGGCGTTCGGCTCACTGAATAATCTCCGCGATGGGTGTGGTTCAATTTAAATGCACTGACAGATGGCAAATCACAGTGCAATAACGTCGGCCCCCTTGGCTAAGAATCGACAAATGAATATCGATATTTAAAGGTACATAGAATTGGATTACTATATTCAGGTCACATAAGTTTAAAATGAGGAAAAAGGAAGGAAAAATCAAAAGTTTGAATTTTTTACATTCCAATAATGTAGTTATTAGGGTTAGCTATCATTTTCTGATTTTGTAATCAATTCTCCGTTATTTTTGGTGTAGAAGGAGAGGGGGTGTCGAATTGAATAAAAATGACTTGAACAGCGATTATTATTGCGATGGTATAGTACAAAGCATATATATATATATATATATATATATATATATATATATATATATATATATATATATATATATATATATATATATATATATATATGTTTTCATTTTAAAGGGAAAGTTTAAATGTCTGACTTTCGATGAAATTATATACATGTATGTGTATGCATATAAAAACATACATAAATTCACTTTTGCGTAAAATAAATATTGGCAAGAGTTTTAGATGATATCTTAAAAGATATGACATGGCCCTATGGGATTGATTTTTTTTTCATTGCGAAAGTCATTCAGAAATTCTATCAGTTAACCCAAACAAGACATTCATTTTAGATCAGTCACACACACGCGTTTGTGGTATATTGCTTTTCTTTATACGAGACGGCGCTTGTCTTTGTAAAAGTAATAGAAAGTCCGAAAACATATACAAGCGCCCACAGAACGCATGAACTTGGTTTTACAGCACATAAAAAGTTTTGAAAGTCGCATTCAGACCTTATCGTATGACATAAAAAGATAATTATTTGTTTGTTGAATGCAAATTGCTGTTTTCTCGTTTGGGCGTGGGACTTTTTTTTTTCCTTTCAGTGTGTGTGATTTATTCTGCCCTTCCGTCAAACACAAGAATGTCTATTTTCCGGAAGATTGCGCTAAGTGCGCGGAAAATATTCAAATATGTGGCAGAAAATGAAAGGAGGGTTTAAAGTAATAACATTAGTTTGATCTCATTTCCAATGGTAATCTCTTGGTACCTTTCAAACTTAATGGCCAGAAAATCCATCAAAGTGTACAATTGATTGACTTAAACTCACCGTGTCTGTTGGCTTGTTTTTATATTGTTCATTCTGATGTAAATGAGTCCTCAACATTCTCTTGTCTACAGATATCTTTAGCAATCATCTAAAAAAAAAAATGGGGGTTACACCCAAAGTTATACGACTTTCGAACTCTAGTGAAATCAGATCAACGGAGACGGAACAAAGCGGCATTGAACAAACTCTAAGAAAACAAGCAAGGATGAGTAACAGTTCTAATTTTATTTTCTCCTCTGCAGAACACCGCAGGTATTGCAGGTTTTTTTGTATATCTTTTTTTTTAAATTATATGTTAAAATGAAATTCTTTGAATGCAATCGTTAAACCAATCTAATTACAATACATTGTGATCCAGGCTTCACTCGCGCCCATTCCGTGACTAAGGAATGATTGAACACCCTCCAAAAAACGTCTTCTTTAATATTTTATTATCTTTACTGAATTTAAAAATCTCACGTTATCCATTTTATTTTTGCGCGGACCATTCCATTAAGAATCCAGCATTTCCATTTGCATATCATTAAGTACACTTACATGTATAACCAACAGAGTTTTAAAATTTTATATTCAATATATTTGACTCAGTTTTTTGTTAGATTCTCGTATCTATATTGTAAAGTTTTTTTTCGGTTTTTTTTTTTTTTGGTTTTTTTTTTATTAATTACAATTTTTTTTCGTATGATGTCAAGAAACAATAACAAAAATTTACATTTTTATTTTCTGAACTATATGTACATGCACTGTAAAACAACTAAATCTGTATTGATATATTTTGAAAATGAAAGCACTTTTTTATCTTAGGATGATGCGATCATTATGGTGGGGCGTGATCAAATCCAAAAAAGTTGGAAAAGCTTTAATAGAGATTCATTTATGATTCGACCGCATGTACAATGAGCACCTCAAAATATCAACAAAATAGTTCATATATTCATATGGTTTTTAGGAATCATACAAATAAATATTTTATCGACGTTTTAACTTCATTTTCATTTCAAACTCGTAATAATGCAAACAACGCTTGCGCCCAAAAAGTGACGTCATTTGCATCACTGATGAAATTGTATTGAACAATAAATACGTTAGTTATTAATATCACAAACAAAGACTACGAAGGGTTAATAAAACATAATGAAATATTGATAAAAAGCTTTTATTAAAAACATAATAGATATGTCAATGTACATGTATAATTTAATTTTATTTCCTGCAGTTGTTAAAGATTAAGAATGATAATCTGCCAAGTTCTACAAAAATGCCAAATAAATTATTTACTTCGTATTCTATATTTAGTAAAATTTTACACCAACACCACCCTTTTTCTCTATTTAACATCTCTGTGATCGATCGATTCACAAAAGCTTTATCATTGTTTGTTTAAAGGCGTTTTTATTTTGGCATTCTGGTATGTAAGGTATTTTACAACAACGATATTCAAATTGTCATAATAATACTAGCAGTGCACAAACAGTTTTTGAATATTTACGTAAACCGGACAAAAAGTGTACGATCATTCAGTGTGTAAATGGAACAGTGGCGTTTATACTAGTGTATATAGAATGAGACATAATGAAGTTCCCTTACAAAAGCCAAAGATATTATACCGTAATGAGATTTTTTTCACATGAAAGGGTAAAACGACCCCCCTGTTTAACCGCATGATAAAGAAAGGTGCTTGTAAAAAGGATTTATCATAAATGAAGGGTTTTACTTTTATCATAATAACGTCAAAAATGTGGGCGGCTTCCAAATAGTTGCCGTGCCTCGTTCTCAAATTCGGTGCTGCACGACCTTCTCACATTGTATTGATGCTGTTTTTGTTTGTGTGGGGTTTTTTTTTGGGGGGGGGGGTGTTTTGTTGATTTTTTAAAATTCAAACATTGTTTCTTTTGGTGGAAATATTATATCATCAAGAAAAATCATTTTTAAAACAGCGTGGCATTAATTTTTTTTTACCACAATTCAATGAAGTCATGACGTTATTGTTCATCTTATTTTTATTTTGTTTTATTAATTCCGATTTTTTTAAAAACATATTACATGTATATTATAACAGGCATAAATAATTGCTCGCAGGAAATGTATAAACAAGTAGATTATATCAGTGGATTTTGCAAATATATAAAGTAATATGAGCAAGGTTTTTTTCCGGAAAGACGTGTTTCTATGGAAGTTCTCCATCAAACTTTAACAACCTTTATAAGAAGTGAGACTTTTAAAAAAAACCGATTGATTTAATCATGCAGAAGAAGCATTTCATCGTTTCTGAATTTTCGCAAACCAATTTTGTAATTTTGCTTCAATCAGAGGGTTTTTTTTTAGACAGTTATCATGAGAATGACAAATACAATACATGACAACCAAAATAAAGCTGCTCACATTGCATCTTTGTAATAGATAGATAGTATTCATGAATAAATATTTACATCCGCCAAATATGATTCCCTCTATTTCTTACAGAAATTGATTGTACATTCATAGCTCTGTAGAAACTGACAGGACTGAAATCTACACACCCCTTTTATCGATTGGTCGAAATCTTCAGCAAATTAATAAAATTGACGCAATGCACAAAATAATAATGCTGATATCAAACTCAAATTCCTATAGAAGACGATTGAGCTGTTTCTTTTATCTAACGTATACTTATGTATATTAGCAATGATTTAGTTAATTTTTCTTACGTTTTACGATTTTATCAATATGCTACATGAAGGATGTAAATATAAACAATAAAATGCTTTCTTCAATGATTCAAGCGGATCGTGTATTTTTTTCTGCAATGTCGCCACCTTCATATCCCGCTTAGGTCGCCAAATGAATCACTTTAATGATTAAATTTTGTAAAATGAAATTTCTGTTTGATACAAAAGTGCGTAGGTTAATAACATTATAAAAATAACTTTAGAGCATCAACTTCAAAGGTTGAAAACAAAGTCCAAATTTCGTTTCCACTTTGCATTCACTATTAGTTAGTACATCTACGTATATTATATGTTCCTTTAATGCACAGTTTCTTCAAATTATGTGGATTTTATTTGTTTTATTTACGAATTATTCGTGCAAGTATTAGTGTATGGATTCTCAAGTCATTCCCAAAATCATTTGCATGGATAAACTCGCTATATGTACATACTAATGCATAACTATACATACATTGTAACTATACATAACAAACACATTCCTTATATAAGTAATCAAACTAAAAAATATTTATCGTCTCTCAAGCCATGGTCAAGAGTACGTGTACACATGTACATATCCCTGACCTACTCGACACATGGGAGAGAATCAAACATACTGACCATGCATATTTTGCAATTGCGACGATGAACTAGTAACGTGTGTATGAAGATCATGATGATAAAAAGACTGATGCATCATACACTTTCAACAGAAAGAGGCCATATTTGCGCTCGTGTGAAAAGGGAGGGTCCATTCATGGGTTTCCGGTGTGGTTTTCGTGTCCTGTTCAACAGATGCAGAAGGGCCGGGACACCTTCCAGCAGTTTTAACAATTCATTATTTTATCACCATGCAACAATTTGTTTATTGTCAACAACCTGTTTGGAATAATAATTTACAATGAACAACAACAGTGTTCAGCCATCTGGAGTATTTCCTGCCCATACATCTTCTGTCTTTAGCCGTAGGAATTTCTCTATAATTCTAGAACGTAGTATTCTTTTCTTTCTTTTTTATTTATTTTTTTTTTTTTGGTTTATATATCTTTTACATTATATTATGTATTTTAGAGACATGTCATTTTGTAAATTTTAATTTATTTTCTTGAATAAATCTTAAATTCGTTGTTGTTAAATTGTTCAAAATGTAGGGTGTAACGGTTTGCAGTATCAAATAAATGAAGAAAAGTTTGATTTCTTGGCATACTGTATACATGTACAGTCTACTTATCTTCGATATAAAGAAATTAAACATTGACAATTGATTAGCACAAAAAGTCACAGTCTCCATTAAGGAGTTTAATTTTCTTTTTCTTAACTTTTTGTGCTTTCTTACTTCATACTAATAATCACAGTCGTAATTTATGTTAACGGTGCCATGACCCTCCCCAAATTCTTGCTTATGCATGATGAAATAGCAATTTAGGTTTTTTGTTTTTTATATCAGCAATTTTTTTTCACTTTTCATCTTTTTTATTTGTGCCATTTTCTTTTGATAAAACTATGAATTTTATAGTAGTTCAGGGGAAAACAAACTATATGAGAAACGAAAAAAAAATGATTACATAATATCACAGACAATTAGCCCTTTTAATTAACAATCAGGAAAATGCATTTTAGAAATGTGACTGAATGAGTTAAAAAAAATTAAGCTGTTTGAAAATTTAAAAAAAAAAAAGCATTTCAATTCGCTGTTGGAGCAGATAGAATTTATATACATGAACGCCCAATTTGTCAACAAAAGTGGCCTGATAATTATCTTATATGGATTTGATGTAGCTTTGATATCTGTGTACGAATGTCTAGCTCTATAGTGTATGCGCAGTAGACGCTGTAATTAAGAACCTTATATGATTTATTTTAAAAGTACAAAACACACGCAATCAGTTCCAATCTTTGACATTTTCCTTCCTTTTTTTGCAAACATATCTAGGTCTGTTGGTCATATTTTTAAGTGCTACACAATGTCACGAGCCGAGTTTGGATACTTCAAATTAAACTGAACACTTTTGTTTTTTAATGATATGACTTCTTGTAGACGGTTAAGAGTTTTCTCAATTTATCTGTTATCGGCATGAAATCTAGCTCCAGTCGCTCAACAGCATAAAAAGTATTTTATGACGTTAGCGTATAAAACGGATCTTTAAAAAATGATCTTAAAGACATACAAAAAAAAGAATAGAAAAAAGCATGTATTTCGAAAGAATTAATTAAACAGTTTAATCTTAGAAATTATGTCGTATATATATATGCGTCATTATTATGCAATTCTTGTCTTGATGCCAAACATCGAAAATCAATAAATTTACATGTTGAGTTCATTCTGTTTAAATTCCAATTAGATTGCCCAAACTTCAGATGTGGTTCTGAACATAAACTTTTACATGAAAGTGGATTTATTAAAAGAGCTCCTCTAACAAAATCATGAATTTTAAAATTGTGCTGCATATTTTTTTTTTTAAATGTTGAATACGATGGTGCTGATCCTGCATTTGGTACTAAAACGATCGTTGATAAAAAAAAAAATTGGTCGGCAAATTGCACAGTGAAGTCTATTAATTAATACATTAACATGACATTTACATGATCTGGGGTTTTTTTCAAGTTTAGGTGTTATTCATACATGTATGCACAAGTATATACCTGAACAGAGTTTCGTCTATTTGTGTGTGGTCCAATTATACCTCTAGTCTACACCAACCCCATCCAAAATATAAAAAGATACGAATGAGAATATTACAACTGATATCTTAACCAAAATTTAAAAAATAACTAAAGATGCGATAATGACTAAAATACTTTGGATGCCTAATTTACAGAAAATGATTATTATTGCTGTTAAATCTGATTTTTGAAATGTTCCTAAACACGAACGTGTTTCTTCGAGGTCGCTCTTTAACAGAAAAAGATTTTCGTATGTAAAAAAAAGTTTCGCACTCGACAGTAGCAAATGATGAGAGAGAGAGAGAGAGAGAGAGAGAGAGAGAGAGAGAGAGAGAGAAAATTTATACATTTTATAAATAGATAGAAAATCAACATTAAATAGATGCATATCGTATCATAAGCAATTTATTCAATGTTCCCTAACAAATTTTCGACCACCAAAAAGTGCTTATCTTCGTTATCGAAATGCGTGAATTATGATGTTCAGGTCCAATTACATTACACCGAATAGTAAACCTAAATCTCTATTTTACTCACGCAACACAATATTTTTTATCATGAAACAACCTCATTTCTTTCTCTTTTTTGTTTTTTGCAAAGTTGGTGGCGTTATTTGTTTACTTTTTTGTCTTTTCTCCTACAAGAAACTGGTGAATGGGAAATATACAAGATGAGACAAAATCTGACTGCATGTACATGTGTAGCTTCCCGCGGATAGTGATTGAAATACTCGCAAAACTAAAGTTAACCATACTGTTCTTAGTATAGAGTTACAGAGTAAACGCTGATGATGGACTCCACCCTTTTGCTAGGTTGTTGCTCTGACACCTGAACTGTGCGATCTGTCAAGTGTGGATAATGTATATTGACATAGCACCCTATTGTCACACGGAAAGGGTGTCTCTAGATCTGGTTTCCATACGGAATCATTTGTCTGTTTTTATAGTAACTTCTTTGTATTCACATTTATATAGAAATCATTTTGTTCCGTCAGTTTTTTTTTTTTTAAATCGAAACTATATATGAAAAACAAGTGAACCTTGTTGCAGTAATATGATTATCAAGGAAAGAAAGAAAGAAACAAAGAAAGAAAGAAAGAAACAGAAACCCGCACGTTAAATGATTTTTCGTTTTGGTGAAATTGTGTTGATGTAAAATAAAATATATATTTATCAAAATACATAATTATACACGTCTCTGTAAGAAAAAGAGATAAGATTTCAATTACAAATATAGGTATAGCGTTTTCTTTACAATTATTCAACTTGTAAGAAGTGATTATTCTTAAATTAAATGTACGAAAACTGGTGCTTAAAATTGACAGACGTTTCAAGTTTCGTTTGAAAAAAAAATCTTTTTCATTAATTGATTTTTTTCTAGATTTCGTGCATATTTTAAGATTTAATTTTAAACAACTCTCCTATGCAGTTATTCTTGCAAACCAGTAGTGAAAAAGTGTTTGGACATAAGCACAAATCATCACCGCTGACAAGAGAAAGTTCTTGAAAATAATCGATAAATTCGATGTAATATATTTAGAAGCATTGTTTTCGAGGAAACGTATTTATAAATTCCTTGAAAATAGTCAGATTTTAAATGGTAAGAACAATTTACATATTAATATTTTACCCTGTATATGTATTCCTATGCCAGAGTTCATCATTGCTTCGATACAATTTTCAGAATTATTTCGAATACTGATAAAAAATGCATTGTATAGTTTGATGGCGTTAATTCTATTTTGCGACATGATTATATGGTATTTTCCGTCTATGGCTCGGAATTCTTGTCGGAAAGGCCCGATAATTCATGGTAGAAAGAAATGTGCATAATTATTCAAAAACACATAAAAAACTAATTGCTATAAAAAATTACATATTGTTAATTTTAAAATATAACAAATAAAATCAACTCCCGTCAGTATTTCAGTACCTTGATTACTGTTTGTGCCCTCATAAACATAGTTTTATAGGCCACATTTGTTTACCTCTAATTCGCTTGATGTTAATTCGTGTATAACCGTATGACGTCGTGTAAGAAGTGTTATGCAATTCGTACTTAGAGGGAAATAAATGTCTTATATACCTTCAAAACATTTTAATGTGTTATGAAATTCGTTTGATCGCAAGCCGTTTTTTGATGAAAAACAAATGGCTTGTTCGCGCCATCAGGTGTGCTTCAATCACATGCTTCACGTGCATTGGTTCGTTCTGGTGTGCATCTGTGTTTTGACATGCCTATGAACTGCAAAATAAACCGATATCGAATGCGATGACTCAATGATAAATGCACCTAAGTCACTCCAATAATTCGAACTGTTTTATTGAATAAAATAACCAAATTTAATATAATTTCATTTCTTTGCCACATGCATTTAAATTGTCTCGCATGCAGATTATTCGCCTAAAGTATATCATAAACCTGAAGTAGGCACTTGAACTAGGGAGATTAAAAATTGACAATGACCGGCTTTTTCACCAGGAAGAATGGTACACAATATAGTTGTGATCTTTTATTCTTTAAACTGGGTGTTACTGGCAGAAGAGTGGATTTCATTGTAAATCTATCACAAATTTATGCAGCAATTTACATATATTCGTCTTTAGATTTGTGTCCTTGTATATCGTATACACCGCGATATAGTAACATTTAGAAGACTGATGAAATGGAATTCTGTGTCAAATACATCCGTTATCCCGGGCCCTTCATTTCAATGTGTAAACAAGTCATTCTATCATTTACGGCTTTCATAATTAATCAAAATGTTGATTATACCTTGGAAATTTTTTTTTTTAGAAAAAGATAAGCATCGTGTCTGCGCATGCAGATCAATATAAAAGATTTTCGATAAAAATTTGTGATTATCGATCTGTATTCAAGTGTTCGTGGAGATTCCTTAAGCTATTTTCAGTTTCGAAGGGCGGGGGCTCTGCACTGTCAAATAAAGAAGTCCGGTGGCCGTAGAATCTCTGCGTATTTATCCTTTCATTCTTTTTATTCGAATTTCATGGCATGTTTTGGCATTTGATTTGACCTTCACCTGGTCACTTTGTTAACGCTTTGTTTCTTCTGATGTGGCTACGATTTGATTGTAATGCCTGATGGTAAGATAGTCCTGTGGTTTTTGCCAACAAATACTTAAGTTAATGGGCTGTATACTGGCGCAGGGCTTTGTGATATGATATGCTTTTTATCTTTTATTTGCACATGCATGACATTTAAAATTATCTGTCAAATGTATATGACATATAGTCATTAAACGCACTACATGGTAAACCTAAGACAAGCCGGTCGTGAATGGATTGTGTGTTTGGTTGGGTTTTTTTCATTGTATGGTTACAAATTTTTATTTATTTTTTTTTTTTCATTAGGTAGGAAAAAATTTGAAGCTTTCTTTTTATTTCATTAAAATGAATAATGATCCTTTTTATTTTTAATCGTACGTGTCAAATCAATGCAGTTCTGGCCAATATAAATAAGAGTATGTATAAATTTGTATGCAAATGTCAACTTACGTACATGTATTCTCCGTTCTCCGTGTAATAAAAGTTTACGCTATGCAAGTTACGTACGTGTAGTACATATTTATTGGTTTCCTCGACAAAGTTTGATAACTCTGCGTCAGATTTAGGCCTTTGTATTTGAAGCGTATAGTGTGGTGTAATCTATGTCCAGAGGCGGATCCAGCTATTTGGAAAAGGGGGGGGGGGGTTCCATTTGATGAAAATCAATATGTGCAAAATTGATCATTTGTCAATAAACAAGGACTTTTTTAACGTTCTCCGAGCGAATACAACTGTATTTAATAAGTATTTATCTCATCACTCTATTTCTTCAACAGCAGAGTGCACTGCATTATTGAGCGTTTTGCCGTTTTGGTTTAGGTAAGGAAAATTTGCATAATATCTAGCCTCAAGAAACCCAAGTTTCCATGCAGCAATGAGAAAGTGTGTCTATTCTTGATAGAAAAGAAAGACTAAGAAACAAAAAATAACTCAGACTAATTACGACAAACTATTACTATAAAAATGGATGTTTTGGTAATTTTTTTATGTCTTTGATATTTTTAAATTCTTAACTATTTATCGATTTTGATTTCTATCGATTGCCTTCTTAAATAAAGGTCTAAATGATAGGATATGACAACAAAATGGGGATAATTTATCTGCAGTAAAGATGGTACGTGTGTAATACATTAATACAATGGTAAAAGCAATTGTCGTCCCAGGAAACTTCTGTAATGGATGCGCTACATCATCTGGACAAGTACAGATGCGATCATATTTAGAAACATTTTGAAAGTTGTGCATTTTCATAATGGTTTACATATAAACCCTTTACACGGTATTTTTGTAACAAAATTTTCGATTCTTGGAAACAAAACAAAAAAGGACTTTCTTTTGTGTTTCATGTGGGTATGAAGGTAGCTAGCATTCCAGAAAAATAGCATAACCCGCATAAGCAGGTCATGTAATTTTCTTTGAATTTTTCGTATGAAACGAAATAAAACTCATATAGATCTATTGTAATTATTTAAGTTAATTAACTAAACAATGCATTTGGAAGCGGCTTTTTAAAGTAAAACGAATGCGTGTACTCATATTTGAACGTCGTTTTACTCGATGGCTTGTCAGTTCAAAACTGTATGAACTATATAATCGAATTTTTAAAGAAATAGAGTTGAAAATACATTGTAGATGTTATTATAAATCTGTGATACTGCTTAATTTTATGTATTTTTTCTTTAATTTTCCACAGATTTACTCAATGTAGTAAACACCGAATGTTGAAGGGGAGTACAATGTACTTTATTTTGATAAAAATCGATAGGGTTTTTTCATATAAGAACAAAATTATGGAACGTAGTGCGGAATTCTTTAAATAAGCAATTTTAAAAGCATTTATTTGAGATAATTACAGTATTTCTATTATAAATGGGAAAAATTGCCTTTAAATAGGCATTAAACGTTAAAAATTTTTTATATGTCCCAGAGAAAGGGGGGGGGGGAGAGAGATTTTACCTTAAACTCCAATATTACGTGCTAAAAAAAAGTCCCAAATTATTGAATTCCTAATCCGTGTGTGTGTGGGGGGGGGGGGGGGGGGGGCTAGTATACCTTTACTATTACAATCTTTCCAAGGTTAATTTAGGCTGCGAGATCGAGAAAAAGTGGGGAGCTGAACCCTCCCTGATGCTAAGTTCCTAATGGTTAGGTCTAACTTTACAAAAAAAAAAGGGGGGGGGGGCTTCCCCCTAGACCCCCCGGTTCCGACGCCTATGACATGCACGTAACCTCTAATTTATTCGGAATTCTCAGGGCCGTGCCAAATTTTATCATTTACTTGTTCTACTTTCACTTTCTACACATTCGCGGACTTTTCGATTTCGAAAACAAAAATGCTTGTAAATTTTACATCTAAGTGGTGAAAACAACCAATATTATGCTTATTTGTGAAACAGACAGCATCTTTTTCAGATGGATCATTTGTTTATATTCGAAGGAAGGCTCTGCCAGTGTTTGATCGAAAGATCTTCATCTAACCGCAGAGCTCTAAAAGTGTCTGTGTATGAATTTTGTCAACATCGTAGGATTTTCAAGAAATTGCAATTTTGTTCAATTGATGTAAGTCATGAAATCAAAGAAATTATAGGGATACACGTAAAGCTTAACCTTTTTACTGGATTTTATACAGTGATTTTACACGCTTCAACACAGAATGCTTGTAGACTTGTGTTGGTGCTGGACAGACATTTTAGCTCTTATCGAGTCATCACACAGCCAAATTCTCCTTCCTCCTCTACACAGGATGCTTATTTTATCGATGGACCAGGTTTAATTCAAAGTAATACCAGTAAAAATTTGATTTTCCACAGACTAGCGGAGAAACAAAAGGAGTTGGTCCTAAAAGAAAGTGTTTCTGTGAAATCCATGTTGTGGTCTGGGTATTGCAAAGAAATAGGGAGTGTAGCAGTGTTTTTATCCATAATTAGAAATGACCAGACAGAACACTTCACTTTCTTCATTCATCCACATTCAGAGGATTACGAGACGGTAGATTCTATTGTATTTTTCCCAAAAGAGTTACAGAACTTGGTGACCGCAAATGTTATCCAGATATCAAAAGGAGGGAGTGAAGCATCTGCTTATTATTCAGAAATCGTAACACTAACCAGCGAAGGCTTTCTTATTTATCTACAAGAGGGAAGAATTATGTGGGCCTTGCCTACAACAATCTCTAATCTAAGGAGACCTGCTTTGTTTTCATGGAGTGCATTTTCCTTGAATACGCAGTTTTCAGCAATATACAATAATGACATCATAACATTTATCAACTTAAAGGAAAGGAAGGTATATATATGACATGAAATCTAGAAAGTCAATAAAGAGTTTTTTTCAGACTTTAAAATCTTGAGTTTCAAACAATTAATCATCATATATCATGATTTGAAATAAATATGGATGTAGACTACATGTATGTAACACTATTTTATTCGTTACTTCAATTTTTCTTTCAATGTTATTTTATCAGATTTTAAATCAAGTGACAGATGTCACTGCCGTGTATCAGGATGATTTTGTTGGATGTGGACGAACTCAGATCCTGTGTCTTCTCCCTGGGTTTTCTTTGGAGTCCAGCTCTGATTGGCTACTCACAGACAAAGGGGTGTGGCTGTTTGATCAAAAGAGTACAACTGAAGAATGCCACACAGAGCATCAGCCTGCTGTGTTTGCTTTACAGAAAAGACTTCAGGTAAATTTAGGCTGTAGATTCCTCATTTTACGAGAGAACATTTAATCGCAAATGCTGAATTTTATCATACATGTAGTTTCATTTCATTTACATCTGTCTGAAAAACAAAAACCAGATAGATACAGAAAATTGGAAGATTTGTGTCTCACGATTTAAGCAGATGCATTAATTAATTTTATGTGCTTAATTGGGAATCTGAAGTATTGTCATCTACCGGATATATACAAACTGAAAGTATAGAGTTAGATTACGGTAGAATAGATAGCAGTTAGTCTATTAAAGCAGAACTATTACATGTACTGAAGTATGTACACAACACCATTATGTTTTACACATTTTGGGAATTTTTTTATTTTAAAAAAAATATAAAATTAGCACTTTGTTACATGAAAATTGGAAAATTTCACCCCACAAGTTTGATATGCATTTTACAGTACAGGGAAGCCAACAAAATTTTATTCCCTTAAAAATGATTTTTTTTGTTATTGATGATATTTCCTTTTATCTTTCAAGCAAGTTCAATATATATTGTATTTCTAGATAATTCTAGTTAATCATTGTTGACTTTTTGCATATACTTTAATTACTTTAATTCATACAGCAAGGGAAAAATAGATCAGCTTTACATACATGTATTTCCTTTAAACCTAGAATTTTACATTTTTTTTGCAGGGTGAGTTAGTATCATTTCACAGAAAATCTTACTTTGTTGAGAGAGAGAGGTCAGACTTCATCAGGAATACTTGGAAATCTCTGCTGCACCAGCCATTGTTCTCACATGCCAACAGAGCAATAGAGGAGCAAAAACCACTACAGGTATGTACATGTATATAACTGTATATTTTTAAATAGTTTCAGTAGAAAGACTTTGAAAATGCAGTGAAAAATTTGAAACTTGGATACTGTAAACCAGCTTTTATTCGCGGCGACTTTATTTCCCGATTAACTGACAATAACTTGGTTCGCGGCGACTTGTCACTTATGTTCGCGACCAAGCCTTATCCAGACCTGTATTGTTATAAAAACTATAGACAAAGGACTGATTCGCTGCGAGAAATATTCGCGACGACAAGGCTCTCGCTAACCTCGCTAATATTCCTCGAATGCTTATAAAAGTTGGTTTACAGTATTTGATCATTTTTTTTTGTCTTGTTAATGCCTTTATTTTTATTAAAATTCTTATTCTTGCATTTCAAAGAAAACTTTTTTCTCATCCAGCTCTTCTTTTATTTTAAAACATTTTTAATTCTGTAAAATACATATAATCACTGAGTTTGAATTTTTGTCTCTGTAGATCTCAAAGACCTCCCTGATTTCTGTAGAAAAGATTTGGCAGGTGGTGCTCGATGATAATTGGTTGGTAGGAGTGAGGATTGTGAACAGCTATGACAGGTACAGGTAGTGTTTTATTAATTATCAAAAATATTTTTTAAATGTATTTCAACATAATTAATCAATTTGTAACATCATTTTACCATTGAACGTTTTGATTTTTTTCCATTGCAATAAGTTACTTACATGTTAATTTAACGCCGGAAAGAAACCTTTGAATTAATAATTCATTTACTCATATTTTGTTTATTTAGTCCACTTCACAACCTCTCGCTTTCTCTCTCCTCTGTCGACCAAGATGGCAAACAGCCACAAAATGTCCTCTACAGTCAGAGCCAATGGCTGATTGCAGAAAACCCAGAATGCCGGAGTTCAAAGGTCATAAAACGAGGCCCTAGTAAGGTCCTCCGATCCAAAGCCCCTCCCTCAGAGCTTCAGCCAGGCGAGAAGGGGGTGGTGGCTTGTAGAACTGACATCCCTTGTTTAGTCTCACAACCTGAATTTAGATGTGAAGTTGTTCTGACTTACACGGTTTGCTGTGATTCTGACAAAAATGGAAGTGAATTGGAACAGCGTCAGTACCAAGTGCAGCAGTGCTGTGGGACTGTTACTTTAGAAACATCCAGTTTGATAGAGGGAAAATACAATTTGGAAGAGCCATTAGGGAAGACAACTCTAGGTGTGTAGCTGAATTTAATGCTAGGAACTATAACTCTTGCAGGAAAACGGGTTTGCTATGTTAAAAGTTGTTTTACCTGTGTTAAATCAGTGTGTTTAGACGGAAAATGACAAACAATGGGGTTTTGTAGCCAGCAGCACGCTTATTTTGCTTTTAATGATGCATACAAAATTAGCCCAGATTTCCTCTGAAATGTTCTACTGCCTCAAAACAATGAGCCATTTATAGTAGATCGGACCGTCTAAACTGTCCGGAAATTTTTTAGCAGATCAAATACGATGTAGTATTCATCGTCGTAAACAACAAAATATTCTACGGGGTGTGAATATCAAATAAAATCGGTTGTTTAGGCCCTTGTGTTACAGTAAGAAATGCTCAATTTATGTCCAAAATTGAGAAATACTGATACGAAAGCGGAAAACAGCTGAGATGTATCACCCATGTTAGTTAGATTAGAACAATACCATGCTATTTTGGACAAAGGTTCTCACCATTTTCATAAATTGTATGAAATAATGAAGTTTTCTCTACCCCACCCCCCAGAGGCAGGGTCATTGAATTTTTGGCCGACATAATTTCTGGGGTCCACATGATATTAATTAATTTGCGTCATTTTATACATTTTCATACATCACTTGTCAATTTAAAACCAAAAAAATCACTGAATATCAAAACACCGTGTAAATGCATACAGTATAACTTTGATCATATTTTCATAAATCAGTGGCCACCGTGTACACCGTGGTGTTTAAAAATCGCTCATAACTTTCTGAAATGAGTAGATATCTTCATAATTTTTTTTTAGTCACACAACACATTGAGTATTAATCAATTTATTAATGTTCATTTTGCGATAACAAAAAATGAGTTATATTGCAGGTGTCATAACAGTATTTCACTGAAGGTTCACGTCAAAACATGGCTGAGCCAAAATAATTCCCGAATTTTCCTTTGAATTCGGGGCGGTTCCGCTCGAGACAGGACCTGATTTTTTGTATGAGATGAAAAACAATGTGTAAGAGGTCTAACTATCCCAGTTTTGTAATAATGCGAGGTCATTTGAATTTTTGATGCGCGTTGTTTCTGGAGGGGGGTGAAAAGTCCCGGGCTTGATTTTCAAGCACATGTGTAACTTCGATGTAAACAAAGTCGCACGCCTTGCTGGATGCACGTGTGTATTTTGCTAGAAACTTGTAAATGAAGCGTTGTTTAAAAAGATGTCAAGAGGATTTTTTCCAGAAGTTCGTTTTGAATTTTTAATCTGTATGTAAAGTTGTGCAATTTTGGTAAGAATATATAGTAGAATTTAATACTGTAGTGCAACCTGCAACAAAAAATGAGTTATATTGCAGGTGTCATAACAGTATTTCACTGAAGGTTCACGTCAAAACATGGCTGAGCCAAAATATTTCCCGAATTTTCCTTTGAATTCGGGGCGGTTCCGCTCGAGACAGGAGCTGATTTTTTGTATGAGATGAAAAACAATGTGTAAGAGGTCTAACTATCCCAGTTTTGTAATAATGCGAGGTCATTTGAATTTTTGATGCGCGTTGTTTCTGGAGGGGGGTGAAAAGTCCCGGGCTTGATTTTCAAGCACATGTGTAACTTCGATGTAAGTTGTGTAACTTCGATTTAATATTTTAAAGTAAATCTCATGTGTAATTAGTTGAGCATTCAGCCTCCTTAACCAAATTGTTTGCTAATTTTTCATATCTTTCATTTCTTATGTATTTCTAATAAGTAATTATCTCCTCGTCTTTTTATTTAAGACCATTGGTGCAAGGAAGCAGTAATGCTTCTCACACAAGTCACGTGTCATCTTGAAATGAAAACCACGTGGTCCAACGTTTCACGGTTGAGTGACTGGTTGGTGAAGCTGTGCGATTTCCACTGCAATGCAGATCAGAATGTCTACCAGTCCACGGCAACGGCGTTCTCTAGAATGAAACTAGTGATTCATTCACATCCGAGTCACAGCAAGGCCAAGTTTACAGTCTACGCAAAGTAATCAATATCAATCTTTAAACAATTTTTTTTATTAAATTTCAGAATTCATATTGCTTCTGTTCTGTGCAAATTTGAATGCTTTGTGAGATTGCGAACCCAAACACTAGTTGAAGTCACGCGGAAGGGCTTTTCAATCTGTTTCTTTTCTCATTAAATGTGGTTTATGATACTACGAGGTTTAAAATCCCTTTGTACCGTTCGTAAGTGCTTGGAACCAAATTCAACATTGTGAAACTTGGTCGATTTTATCAGATTAAAATTCCTTTCAGGCTCACCCTAATTAAATTAAAAGGGGATATATTAATCCGTCATATTTCAACATACCAAAGAGCACTATAACAATAAAACACATTAAGGTGTTCGAGCCGTTAAAGATTTTTTAAAAACTGACGGAAAATGAGTTTGTTCAAAACGTACTGGAGTGTTGCTATCAATGAATCAAAGTGTTATTTATATGAAAAGAAAACTTACAATTTTATTTAATAATGTAGATGAATTTTAGGAGAAGGTTACTTGTAGTTTACGGCTTTATACGGCGTTATTCACGTGCATTTGCACCAAAAAAAAATGAATTTTTCAATCTTATTTAACAAATATTTTATTTCTTTTTTAAAAAAAAATGAAATAAATATATAAACATGGGCTGAAAAAAATGAGTTTTTGTGTTTCAGAATGTATTTCAAATTTTCCTAGAATGTTAAATGCTACATATGATATTAAACTTCGATTTTTATATAAACTTGCGGTTAATCATCATATCAAACGAATCATCATTTTACAACCGTCAATTGGAGAAGGATTTTTTTTTTTTACCGTTAGTAGTTTATTACAGAGTTTTTTAATAAAATTTCTAATTCAGACTGCTTTTTTTCTCTTAAAAAGGTTTCAGATGTATCTTGAAGCCGAATGCAAATGAGACAATAATTGCAAATGTATGGATTTTACATTGTAGCTCGAAGAAACAAATAATGCTGCTGATCCATCATCTATACGCTCGGTTAGCAGACGACATTGTCATTATGTCGCTTCTTAAAGAAGAAGAAGAGCACGAAGGGCTTCAGATAGCGATCGTAGCAATTAGGAGAGAAATCGAGATAACGAAACCTAAGCAACGCGAAAACGCAACCGGAAGCTGCCATTTGGGGGATCCGGAACTTCCTGAAAGTGACGTTAGTGGTGCTCTTCTTGTAAACAACATCAGGGAGAACTTCCGCAAACGAAAAGAATCGACATTTAGATCTAAAGTAGATTCTGAGCAGAGCAACGATAAAATGAATGAACACAGGTTTTATGAAATACAACGAAACACAGACGAAGCCATAGCAAAATTAAAATTGTGATAAAGGGTTATTGATTTAGTCTTAATAATTGAATTGTTGTCGTAATATATTCATAATAAAAGACGAAAAAATCTAGACTTATTTATAATATTTTAAATAACGTATTTAATAAATTTATCATATATTTGAATGCATGAATATCCAGTATTCTATAGCCATATCTATCTAATTTAAAAGATGTGATATATTCAGTCAATGGGTAGTACGCTGAAGCTAATTATAGTTTAAAATTTGACATTTTTAAAAATGTATTTGATAGATTTATATACTTTAAATCTTTTTGATACTATAAGTTGAAAATTGTTTCAGATATTATTAAAAATTGTTTGATATTTGCTTGATCAGAGTGACTCAGTTGACAAAGTAACATCATAATGACGTGTGTTTTCGGGTAATTGAGACATTCTCGCTTTGCCTTGCTCCAGATGTTATCTCGATAAACTCGGAACCACAACAATTTCCAGTTTTTCTCTACAAATTTATTTAAATTCTTAAGTCTATAATAGGTGGTCCTTTTCGTGCTGAATTTCATTGAAATAATATTTAAAGAATTGACTTTGGTAAAGGAATGAATCATTTTAACATAACATAATCGTAATTGTTTGAAGTGCGGATAGTGAGCATTGACCGGAAAAGGGACAGTGTAAAGTTTGTTCGGGAAACAAAAGGAGACTCGGTTTTTAACGGACATCGAACAAGACATATAGGCGAAAGGGGGAGAGTTTTTAATCCTAACCAAACACCACTCGGTGTTTATCAAAATACAACTTTGAATGTAATTAAACATACACCCCCAGATTACGTGTAAATATCAAAGAAAAACAAGCGCTATAAGTTAGATGTAGAGTCCCTATTGTTCAATTTCCGTTGTTGAATTTAAAATTGAATAGAACCACATTCCAATGCCTATAATGCGATTATGGGGTTTTTTTCACTCAGTAAAGTGTACAGAGAAGCGAAATCGGATGGAAGAAAAAAATAGCTAAGAGATCGACTGTCCTTGATAGAAGACAGATTGTTTCTTAGAAGTTTACAAACGTGAAGCGCTACTTCATCGATTTTGTCGTTGAGAAACCGAATCGCTCGTAGGATATAAATACAGTCGTTGATTTCAGTTTACCTGTGATGACGCGCTCAGGTGTATTCTGGTAGTGTGTCCCGACCGTGACTCATGGTCGATAGAGCCCGAGCAGGAAGGAGACACGTTTTAATGGTGGCTAGAATCTAAGGGCTGTTCACGACCAAAAAAAAAAAAAGAACAACACGGTGGCATGGCCATTGTGAAGACTTTTCTGTGTTTTTCCAATACTAGGGTTGGAACCCTTATATGTGGATGTTACAGCTTGGTATGTTTGGTTTTTTTTAAAACTTCATTTCTGTGTATATTTTGTGTTCTAAATGTGTCTCTAATTTATACGTACTGAGTCCTGGGTTCATCATTTTCTTTTCATTTAAATGTGTCCTTTGTATTGATAGCACGTTAACGCGCTATGTAAAATTATCTAGTTTTTAACAAACATTTTTGTTAAGTTTTGAATGCATAGCGACTCAGGTATGGAGACATTGTTAATATCTTCTGAGGTTGTTTTTTTTTTAGACTGTTGACAACTTGAACTGTTGTCCTGGTAATTGACAAGTTTTCTCACGGTCCAGTCTGTTCACTGCGGGAATTCTCGCCTATTCAATTGACAGGCAGCCTTAAAAAAGCAAACGTGGTCCCCCTTAAATTAAACATTCAGTGGACAAAGTAGCATTGTGTGTCCTGTCTGGCTACGGCCCGTTCTGGACAACGGTCTGAAAATTCTGTCTATTTTGTAGTATTGGTAATCGATTATTCAGTTTAAATCAGACAATTCGAAATGTGAAAAAAATTAGAAATCTGTTTACTCGGAAATTAAAGAAAGGGGAACGTTTTTTGTCTCTTTACAAATTGCTGAAATTCAGAGCAACCATGATTCATTTGTTGGGAATTTTAACAAGTGTTTATCTTTGCTTCAGTTTCAGAGATGATGTGAAAACTTAAAACCTTGGCAAATATTGACATTTTATCAGGATGTCAGAGCCGTCGCTTCTATGGGTCTTTTATAGACGCGTTTGATCATTTTATTGCAAAAAGGCATCTCTGAAAGTTTACTACCCGTGTAATAAATCTTGTAGAAGGACTGAATTCAAATTGTCACGGCAGATAACAAAGAATCCTAAATGTAGTTATTTACCCATGTTCTTTAAAGGGGTATTCTTTCAAAGACGTAAAAGTGTTGTAAATTTTTAGCACATATACTCTCTCTCTCTCTCTCTCTCTCTCTCTCTGAGATATCGATTTTTTGGAAACTAAGCATGCCAGGAATTCATTTGATCAATCAGTTTTATATGGAAATGAGCCGAGAGAATTCAATTGTATGACAATACCGTATCGAATTATACAGTGGTTTATAAAATGCCGGCCGCGCAACGGAGCTTAGCAATTGGTTGGACTGATTGAATTTCCATTAGTAGAGGACAATTTCATTAGTTTATTTCAATGCTTAAAACAGATAAATATGGAGATGCCAGATTGATTAGGCTCGATCAAGTGACACATCGACATGATTACGATAAGACACGGATTAAGATTCTCGGCACACCTCGTCCATGTTTGTTTGTATTTTACTCATTAGTAGTTACATAATATTTGTGAATTTTTCCGGGGGCTATACAAAAGACGACCGATAGCCCCTATCAGTATGTTTTAGGGAAAGACTTTATAAATTAACCATTAAGTCGAGATGGACACGTCGTCCATCAAAACGAGGTTAGCATGTACTTCATAGGTCGGAAATGGACCGGTAAACTGTTACAGGACCCGACACAACATAATGCCTACATGGCAGTTTTAATGTAGGATGCACTTAATAGACTCTCCTAAATAAAATAAGACAACGGAATCTTGACAGCTTACAACTTTGAGGGAAAAAATATCTTAATGATATTTCCTATCAAAGGACTCCCTTTTATTGAAATTATTAAAATGAAAACTATACAACTTACGATAAGATGACCACCAAAAAATGACAAAATGACTAGGCTTCCTTTGATTTGCCTCCCCACCCTCTTTTTGAGGTGGACGGGGTGGTATTGGATGAATTGTACGATTATGGTTTTGATTTTTTCATCTGTACATACATGCATGTACTTCATATGATTCAACTATTTTTTGTATATATGACAGTTATATATTCTGGCACACAGTAGTCTATACGTTTAATATAAAGGCCGTTTATATTGACAGGTGAATTCCCTGATCTGCCTGGTATTCTATCTGTTCCGTTATGTCGGGTACCAACTCATTGAAGACTCTCAGGGTATGTAGATTTTCTTTCGTCAATCATCTTCGCAAACCAAGGTTTTTTTGATCCACTCTGCTACATGTACCCTTGGCTTGCAAAGACGTTCGTCAGTCGGATGCTCGCAAAACAATTGATGGTTTCATGCCATTATGTGTCCATTCAGTAAGATATTTGACTTAATTTCCTATTTTCTTTCATTTATTAACAGAATACAAAGGAATCGTGTATGCTGGTTTTGTCTTGTATGGACTGATGATTGCAGCATCCCTTATCCTCATCCCAGGCGTACAGTTGGTATGTGTGTTGTTAAAATGATGAAATTCAGGGCAGTGGATTTTTTGTCTAGAAGAAAAATACTTACCATGCCGAAGTTTGCCGTTAATATATACATTATTTACGTTTTAAGGTATTTTCAATGTATATTTAATTTCTTTTATTTTGGGACCGGGTGGGGGTGTGGGGGGGGGGTGGGGTTATGGCTGTTTCACTCCACCCCAACCGCCTTAAAATAAACAAATTGATATGAAACTCATTATTTAGACAAATTATAAAAAAGGTTTACAAGTTTCAATTTTAGAAAGTTGGGAATTTTTTGCCCTTTTCACTCTTATTCATGAGATTTATTACTGCGATATGATTTTGTCGTAGGCAAGTTTCATTAAAGTGATACACTATTTCACGCTGTTATGAGTTCGAAATTCCAAAGCGATAAAAACAACCCTGATAGCATCATATTGTCTCGTAACACGGCATTGCTTTTACAACATTTCGTATGTTTAAACGAAGTGGCGTGTAAACATCTGAACTTGTCACTTCACTGACAAATGCTATCTAAAGGCTAAATATCTTATTACGACACCCACCTTGGGACATCGTATTGCAAACGTTTTATTTTGCTCATGTGTATTTAAGTTACTTGTAAATAGCAAAAGTTAGGTTTCCTAGTACATGTAACATGTACTTGTAAATATAACAAAAGTAGGTGCATGAAAGAAATTGCACGGATTATAGATTATCTAAAATTGTACAAATGTTTACATGTACATGTGAAGTGAAATTTCGTTAGTTGTAAATGAAACCGATTTATTTTTTTGTATACTGTACAGCCCTATGAAATATGACCCTACTGTAGTTATATTTTATGTTAAGATATATATAAATCATCTCATGCACATTCCAAACTTCTTACAAAGAACATATTGTGGAAATAAGAGGCTTTAACTCGTCAAAGAAGACCTAGAAATTACCTTTGTCATGCACCGACTGAAATAGTTATATCTACCGTGACTTCTTTTACAGGACAAGCGATATCTCCTGTTACCCTGGGTCTACGTCCTCATCCTCAATGTACTGTACGAGACAGGCTCCATAGCTCTCCTCACCACCGTCCACATGGAGAGGGAAAAGGTAAGTTCCGATACCCCACAGGAAAGAGAGAGAGAGAGAGAGAGAGAGAGAGAGAGAGAGAGAGAGAGAGAGAGAGAGGAGAGAGAGAGAGAGAATGTTAACATTTGGTTTTCATTAAGATTGTTCAGGGTTTTATTCATGGAATTATGATTTGATCGAGTTTTCCAAATGTGTAGCATTACAAATAATCATGCTTCATTTTTTTGTGCAGACATTGAATGCCTGGGAAATCGTATGGATGTTTTACTATTGTTTTAAACTCATAGCAAATGTAAGTGTTACTTGATTATAATTTCCATTCTTTTATGATCGATATACGTGCCTGATGATTTAAATTTTTATTAGAATTTGGTACTTTATAATAACTGATGCTTGTACTTTTACAGTGCTACTGTTTTGCCTGTGTGGTTTCGCAGTATCAAGAGCTATCAGAAGGAAGGGGCACCTATGACTATTTATACAAACCCGTAAGTATATGAAACGGTTCTCAATAATATTAGCTTGAATTTCAAATACATTTTCTCATTGATATCAATGTTAAATATTGATGATAAGCCTTAAAGAAGAGTTTTGTAATTTGCTTTGCAGAGAAATCGTCGTTCGATGGGGCGAGCGCGGGAACACGACATTGACACATTTGAGCTTCCATTCGGTGTCCATCTCCCACCTTATTCTGAATCGGACCCGTGTAAAGAGTTAAATCCACCTCTATATGAAAACTTATACCCGCAGCCAAAACTAGAAGACAGGAGGTCTATAGACATAAGACAAATTGGACTATGTCACAATGTGCAAACAGTGAATCAACATTCAGAAAGATACAATTACAGTCAAAGATATTCCGGAGATATGCCAGACAGATATTCAATTACGGTGGATGTGGTTTGGATATGACATCGTTCTTTTCTGCCAGTTGGTGTTCATATGTTATTAGTGTCTCCTAAGACATCGTTTTGCCATTACAAAACGGAAACGATAGCAGCGCATGCTCATCAAGAAGCCGCTGTTTCCTCCTCCTGAAATATAGGTCTCGTTTTCGCTCCTGGAGGAAAAAGATGTGTGTCGTTAAGGAGAAAGTGAAAATTCTCGAAAGTACAGAATTTTACCCATGATTCTATTGTTCAGGAAGCAGAATGGTGCTCTGTTTTAATGGAGAATTGATTTATTTCACCCTCACGGAATCTTTTTACCATGCTGTTCACAAACTGAATTTTTTACCTCAGGGATGTATTTTATATATATGTATGTGTTGTATAACATTTCAATGTGCCAAAGAGAGTAAAGAATTATGAATCTATAACGATTTCTGTCTTATTATATTTTCATGAAAGCTATATTCTATAAATCAGACGCCAAAGTAAATACAGATTATTTCATCACCATCTGTACCTTAGATTGGTTTACAGAAATTGTACAGATTTGTGGGCAATATAAAAAGTAGTGAATTAAATTTTTTTTACAACACAGGTCAGAGTCGCCAAATCGAACCTGTTCAATATTTAATTTAATTTAATTAAGGCTTATAATTTTAGACCATCTGAGCCGAAGGCTCAACGAGCTTTTCTGATTAAAATATGTCCATTGTCTGCATGATGATGTCTTTACCTGCAAATAGACTGCGCAAATCTTTTAACAGATTTTAAGGGCGATGATTTAAAATAAGGAGGCTGGAAGGCCAACCAAGTATGAGATCTGCCTTAAATTTTTTGATATAACATTTCTAGTCATTAACCAATCATTAACAATTATCGAGTAAAGAAAAATCCGAATATTTTGGCTTTAAAGTTTGAACATTTTCCTATATCCTATAAACCGTCCTCTTGGTCTGATGGAGGTAAAAAAAGCCTAAAAATGGCAACGGCCAATCCAGCCCTCTTAGTTAAGTTTCTTCAGAGTCCCTTAATATCTTCATAAAAGCTACAAGGGTATGATTTGTGATATGACTAAACCATCATGTTCAAACCATTACCAGTGGTTTGATATAGGGCTTCATGAGGGATGCTACGATATAGAAACCACTGTTTATCAGAAATAGTGGAAAGAAATCCGAAAAGTGTATCAGTAAATATCTCAATAGGCATTGGCATAAAAGCTTACTGCTATGATAAAAGTTGAAATCTTGAACAAGAAGCCCAGATTGAGACCACGTGTATAGTCCAGTTTTAAATGAAAATAAAATAAAAAAATGTGATAAAGCTGATTTAGAAACCGTATCCATCATTCAGGAGAAGGATGTGGACCATGAGCCCGATCTCAATCTCTTGTTTTGTGCTCAATTCAATTGTTTTTGTTTTGTTAAACTCCCATTTGCTTTACCATCGACAAATGATAAAAAAAAAAGTTATTTGTACGATCGTATATCTGATCATGTTCTGCGTCGAACATTTCTACATAACATAGAGAGGGAATCAATAATGAGATCTCGTTTTCGTGAATAGAAACGCATTACCAACCTATCTTTATACTGTATATGCATACCCTCAAGTATTAACCGCATTAATGCCAGCATAAATTGGTTAAAACAACAGGTAAAAGAGATCTAAATATCGATTTACAGTCTCATAAAAAAAAAATTGGAAAAATGACACTTTTTAAAAAAAAATTCTAGATGTCCATTCAAGAAGTCGTCAGAGAACTATATACATTTTAAATGTATCTGCAACAATTTGATTTTTTTTAAAACTATGATTAGGTTTCAAATACATATATGTTAAGAGCTAAAAGGGGCATTTGACTATAGAAATATATGCTTAATACATTTTAGCAGCTCAGTCTAGGTGCCAAACTTGCAAACTTTAGGAAATTTATATTCTAATGATTTCTTGGATATATATTCGTGGCATTTCCGTCTTTTTTTTTATTTTTGTCATGTTTTGTGATCGTTTTTTATTTCTTTTTCTTGTTTTTTATTTTATTTATATACGTTTTTGTAATTTTTGCTTTTGGAGTGAGGAATTCTTCGATTTTTTCGCGTGTTTTTTAAGTTTAAAATTTCAAATGCATATATGTACATTTTGATAAAAACAGTGTACAAATAAATCACGAAGATGAGGAATTTAAACGATTTGCTCATAAGCTGATACACAAAAACAATGCAATGTAAAAAATAAAACCATGAATGTTAGAATGTTTTATCACCCCCTCTTTAAAGCCTTGTATTAAAAGATTAATATTTTGAAAGTAAAGTTTACATCCAAGATGGATGGAAGATGTAATTTCTCTTCTTATTAAAACATAAAAAAGAAAGTATTTCACAATTTAAAAAAAAATCATTTACTCAATAATAGTTAATGACTAAACATATTAAATTAAAAAAAAATAAGGCAGATCTCATGAATACTTTCTTGACCATCCAGCCTCCTTATTTTAAATCATCGCCCTTAAAAATGTTAAAGATTTGCGCAGTCTATTTGCAGGAGAAGATGAAAACTTAACGACGTCAACATGCAGACAATGACACTGGACATAATGTTGGAATGTGTTATTCCAAACAACAATACACAACCCTTTATTATTCGAAAGTTCAATTGAAATATGCCTATCAAATGTCTTTTATATGCTGTTTGAGCGTTGCAATATTACGTTAATAATATGTTTATAATAATAATGTTAATATTAATTGCTTTCAGTAAAACAATAGGAATAAATCAATGCACTGTGTCTCTCTCCTTGTGTAATATGGAAACAAATAGACGCGTATGAAAAAAAAAAGATCTTTGCAAAATGCAAGAAAGACAACTCAATGAACTAACTATACACAAGTGTGATTTATTTATCAACTTGCTTCATGGTCAAGAAAAACAAGAAAGGTAAAAGAGCATCCTCATCAGCACATAACAGGCAAGGATCCTAGCACAAGTGTTCCCCAAGGAGGATACAATGGAGGGTGATTTCGTTTCCTAGGGAGGAGGTGGAGGGGGCGGTCATTATTTTGTTAACTCCAGTAAGCTAGGATTCATGATATCTAATTTTTTCCTCTAAATCAGTTTTATCATAACATGAAATGCTATTTAAGGACAGACCCATTACATAAGTGACTTGTGTGACGATTAAGCGCTTATTTTGAATCGCCTAAATGAATTACATGTTTCAGATTTTACACACAGAGATTTCGTTGCAAATATTTGTTGCAAATAAATTGATTTTGATTACATGTAGGTAATGAAAATGTGATAGCTATTGTGTAGGACTTATAACTGCTAGATTAGGTTTTACCCTTTTTATCATGGAAATTTCCCCCAGATTTATCCTTATTTTATGAATTCTTCCAATAATTGTACTTAATACTTTTAATCATTAATGAAAATTCAAATCAAAACATGAAAACATTTGAAGCCTCCACATAAAATTAATTATGGAGATTGCTCTGATTTTAAAATGGAGCCAATTAATATAAGTACCATTTAACCACCAAAACTCATCTGATTTTTTATTTATTTTTTTTTTTTGGGGGGGGGGGTGTTGAAAATTAAGTTGTATGTTAAATATATCTAATTTATTGTAGGATTTTTACAACGTTTACTTACATGTAGAAAAAATATTCAAAGTCAACTCAGCGGTTAAAAATGATTGGGTATATCCCTCCAACTAATTTTAGAACAAAGTAGTGCTTTAAGCAAAATAGTTATTATATATATATATATATATATATATATATATATACGTTTATTGGGACACTTTAAGTAATAGTTAGATCATATTAAGTAAAATTTACGCGATTAAGAAGGGGCGGAAAGAGCGAATCGAAGCGATCGATCCCCTTCTTAATCGATCGCGTAAATTTTACTTGATATGATCTAACTTACTTAGAACATAAACCACTTTTTCATCGGTTGATCAAAAGTTCTGCACCAATCGGACATTATCTCTCTTTTGTTTAAATTTTTAATTACAATCTTGACTGTGTTCATATTATTCCATTTTTTACGGGTCGGGAGGGGGGGGGGGGGGGGGTAGATACATGTATGTTTACATTATTCTATCCTGTCATATATAATTGCTCGAGACTGAAATTGGAAATAGGTAAATTTCAAGGTAATGTTTTTGGGGATGAAATATCAAGATTGTCTCTTAATGTTTTATTATTAAATGACTGAATTTATAAATGGAACATGCATGCAACTACGCGCCCCTTGTCCAAAATAGTCAATTGTACCTGTATTTGTTATATCAGAAGGGACACCATGATTTGTCTCATTTATGAAATGCTGCAAAGCTGAAAGAAAATAGTACAACAGTCTGCATCTACAAGAGTAACTCTCTTTAGATGCCGTATGAGTTGATGCATTGCAGATTTTCGTGATACTCTTCCTGCATTGCTCAAAATAAGAGTGCCATCAGATCTATAAAGGACCAAATCTGCAACCCATATACATGTGTATACGCTACACGAAAAAGATAATTATAAGCTTGCTAACGCCTATACTACATATACTAATGTTTTTAGGTAGAAAAAGTAGACATAAATTGGAAATTTAAAGGGGCATGGCTACGATTTTGGTCAAAAATTATATTTCCGGTTTAATGTTCACGATGCTTTAGTATGGCATTTCTAATAGTCAACCAAAATTTGAGTGTCGTCGAGTTATAAGCGATCGAGATACAGAGTTTACAAATTTTTTGATATGTAAACAAAGCTTACTTTATGTTTCTCTTTACATTTTAAATGAAGAAAAAATTCATTTTTAAACCTAAAATGAATGTTATAAACCGTAGGAACAGTATATTTATGCTCGAAACGAGTTAGAAGATGAAAAATCAGCTGAAAAAAGATTTTTACTGGTACATGTATATTGAAGATTTAGAAAAAACAGGACAAAAGCCTTGTTTACATGACGAATAATTGTGAGCTCTGTGTCTTGCTTATAACTCTTCGACTAACACTCAAATTTTGGTTGATCATCAGAGATGCATTTCTAAAGCATTATAAACACTAAAAATAGAAAGATAAAATTTGACCAATATCGTGACCATGCCCTTTTAGATAAAACGCACTGAAAGTTGTTGGTACCAAACAATTCAATTTTAACACGTCTTTTATGAAGTACGTGTATTTGAATTCATTGCAGTAAATGCTCTTGTTGGTCATGGGTACCTTTTCTGTCTAAATTTGGTTTGGACGAGGCTTGAGTCAAAAGTTGAAATTCTGTATCTATCTGTACATGATAGATTAAACCAACGCGATAAAGTATTAATTTAATAATTGTGTAATTCGGTATGTTTAAACAATATGCTTTAGCAGTGTTATAAAACAGTTGCCGATAGTAGTCAACAGATTACCCACCAGATCCGCATCTCATTTATAGCTAGTTTACCTTGTATAACTGTTTAGCCACAAACTATCATATGGTCAAGAAAGACCCGTATGTTCAAGCCTTTATCTATATATTCCAATCGCAGCTTCTCGGGCCTTTCTGGCAGGCTCGGAAAAACACCTCGAATGTATTAACATCACCGTATGTTAGAATTTTATACAAAATGGAGTCGCTTCCCATTAAATTAAGTATCGGCTAGACAGCCACGTGTGTCGCTTTTGTGGTATATTTTAGGGTATATCATTGACTTTAAAGAAGTATAGGTGACATCTCATCAGATCGTAAAATGTGTTGTATTTATATCAAATTTGATAAAAAGGGGGGTTGTCATTGATGCTTAGGTAATACATTCGAGGTGTTTTTCCGAGCCTGCCGGAAAGGCCCGAGAAGTTGCGACTGCTATATACCGGTATTCTATACAGAGCTCTTTTTTCCAGAAGGTGAGAATAGTCTAATATATTTGAACAAGTAAAAAGACCACAGGGGCTCGTCACGAAGTTTTTTCAATCTTTTATATATACCACCTCTATACTATAAAATACACAAGGGAGGAATCAAAACTCGAAAAAATCGCTACCTCCCGATTTCGGTCGCCTCGTATTAATTCTTCTCGGACGTTAAACCCTGCACTCTAGGTATCATTAGATCGGGAAAGGACCATAGTTTTTAGGAATACCTGCAAAATTTAAACATCGGTAACAATTTTAGAAGTTTTCACGCATTTTCTTCCAGTTTACTCTCCGGTGACACTTTCTTCGATCAGATGTCGCGCTCTCATTGGTCAATTCAATGTTGCTCAAGATAACTCGTACGCGGACTTGTATTTTAGAAGGATTTTCAAACGATATTCAAACTTGCTTTGATGCTAGAAATACATAGTCACGTCCTACCGAATGTCCGAAGTATGGTTAAAATATTTCTACATAAATATGAAAATTAATACATATACTCACCACGTAATAAGAACTTCTTCACTCATCATTTGAATATCCCTCTAAAATACGAGTCAACGTACGATTTATCTTGATCAATAAAATTAACCAATGAGAGCGCATGAATAAATTTGGTGCGCGACATCTGATCGAAGAAAGTGTCACCGGAGAGTAAACTGGAAGAAAATGCGTGAAAACTTCTAAAATTGTTGCCGATGTTTAAATTTTGCAGGTATTCCTAAGAACTATGGTCCTTTCCCGATCTAATGATACCTAGAGTGCAGGGTTTAACGTCCGAGAAGAATTAATACGAGGCGACCGAAATCGGGAGGTAGCGATTTTTTCGAGTTTTGATTCCTCCCTTGTGTATTTTATAGTATAGAGGTGGTATATATAAAAGATTGAAAAAACTTCGTGACGAGCCCCTGTGAAAAAGACTAGTAAGTATAAAGAAGTATAAGTAAACCAGTTTAAAGTAACCATCTAGGCCCTGCATAAACGTAATTAATTGGAGATGCTTTTCATGTTCTGAGACAAGACCAATTTCAAGCTAGAAAACAACTTTACAGCTTTAGGGAGGCTAAAGAATGCAGCCGTTTTGCAAAGTCTCTTGAACAACACTTGACGTTAACGGAGCTGTCAGACTTTGGACAATAGAAAAGTTGTTTTCGATACAATTTTAATTAAATAAGCTATAAGATTTGTCCTGGTAGGGTTCGAACGTTGACCATCTGTAAACTGCTCGAGCAATCTTTGGAAACGTCGCGCAGTCAATTGTTTTTTCTCTACCTTTATAAATTGCAGCACTCGGTTTCTTTTCATTTGTTCGTCGATTTCTATTCATTTTGATTATGTGGATTGATATCTTCTTTATATACATGTATACATATGGTTGTAATGATCCAATGTAGTACATTAGGATACTAAGTAATGCATATGATAATCTATTGGTCAAATCTGGGATCGATTGATCTTACCGACAGACATGTCCTGAATAGAATCAAGACTTGCATCGATGCATTCTAAATAACACTGCTCGTGATAAATAATGCAAACAGATGAAGCATCCACTAAGTAAGTAAACAACACATAATCCGTATATCCCCCTAAAGTTATGCTTATAGTAACCTCATAACCTACAAACACTTGTATCCATCTTATTTTGAGACACCAACAATGTATAATCAAATAAAATATATATTGATATGGAATAAAGTACATCATGTTAACATTGCATGCCAAATTGAGATAAAAATAATTAAAATTGTAATATTCAAATCCAGTTCGTCATTTTCGCCGAAAAGTTTCTGTTACTGTTGTTATTTCGATCGAGGAAATTCGCGTCTGAAAATGGAAGTCAATTGTGCGAGCTTTATCATTGAGGATTCAAACCCATACTAAGACATTGCCAAACTTTACGCGAAGGGGTTTACAAATATATGAGGTAAAGGGAAATTCCTACTGTACGGAATAGGATCGCAGGAATAGAAGTCAATATCAGACAGCTATAATCGCTCTGTCGACAAGTGTTAGGACAAAATACTGTTTACAAAAAGTGTGAGTAAGTCTGATTACAACATCCCACCCCCAATTCAAAATTCTATAAAAACGGTACAGGAACATTGCACTTTGATAACACACCTACTACATGCATGTAGAAATTATTTGATATACAGCACGATAAAAATTATTGCTGGGGTTTTTTTTTTTGGTTGTTATTTTTGGTTTGATATCTATTTCTACATTTTTCAAAACGAACTTTCAAATGTCATGCCAAATGTCAATGATCAAACACATGTAAAATACATGTTAACAGACTAATCTGCAATGATAAACATAACACCAATACAAGTTAGTTCACTTATAAATGCTAAAAAAAGAAGAGTTCAAATACATTAAATTGTGAGGAGTTGAAGAGTTTCTGTGATAAAAGGTGTTAGAACGAGTTTCCAAAGTGCTTTCTTGGAGATATAGTTTCACACATGATCTCAATTTAAAATAACTTTTTCAGTCAGTAACTGGTTTCTTTTAACTAAAGTTTTGTTTGATTGGCTATGACAGGTGTTGCGTTAAAAGAAAAAAAGAGAGAGAAAGAGAGATTCTAACAAGTCGTGTAAATTAAAGTAGGAAAAATCTTTTATCATTTTTTATTGTCGGTATTTAGAAAAATCCATGACGAAAACCTTCTACCTTATCAAATTTAAGAAAAATAAACCCGTAAAGCATCATGCAAAATGCATGTTGAATCTCTATGGGCATGCACTTTTGCTTTACAAAATCAATATTACGACTACGTAATTTTGATTAAAACCTGTTGAAATGCGATTTTTACTGGTTTCCAACGTCAGTGGTATATCAACAAGAAAACAGACAATGCTTCGGAGAGAGGATGTCGGATGTCAAACTTTGCACATATTGACTTCAGATACGTCACAGGGATAAAAAAAAAAATCATCAAAAAAGCCTTAAAACTTCAGATTTTTAAAGTGGGAAAAAACTAGCAGAGTTCGAGCTGATGACGATCAAGATGATTGAAACACGCAAATCTTCCTCGGGTGAGAGACAAATCAAGAGAGTAATTACTTCCATCAAAAAGTTTCAGCACAAAAAGCTATTTTAAACTTCGGCGGAGAGAATTGAAAGAACTGCTAAAGAAACATAAACAATTCCACCGGCAGGTGGCTCTTCAAACGCCCGAGCCGGTGAGATTCAGTAACCGGCAATCTGCGCATGCAATTCATCAATTCGGATACTGATCAGATGCGTTTGATTCTCCTGTTATTTTTGTAAGTTTATGGCGTGATTGATGGCCTTCATTTCTGAT
Organism: Magallana gigas; assembly: GCF_963853765.1. Lineage (NCBI taxonomy): Eukaryota > Metazoa > Mollusca > Bivalvia > Ostreida > Ostreidae > Magallana > Magallana gigas. Next base: position 39,288,568 of record NC_088854.1, read on the forward strand.
TTTACGATAAAAAAGAATAATTTATCCTCAGAATTACCTTAACTTTATCGTGAGACCTAACACTCTGTGCAAGATTACGATCGCAGCTTTACGTTTCAGAGTCGTGTTTCCTGAGCAAACTCCTGTATACTTGATCGAGTCTGCATATAGCTATAAACCTTGGAAACCTTCTTTAAAGATTTTGCAATACAATCCATCATGTTTACCGAATCATGAAAAAAATTCTGAATTAATTAGCAATACACACTGTCTGACACGTACCTGAAGAGATCTCTTAATCTGTATGTAATCGGAGTCAAGCAGTTAAATAATCATGTAATCCCAAAATTAGTGTGCTACCCAGCATGTAGTACAGCAAAATTAAAGTTCAACGACTCCATCATAAAATTCGACACTCAAGTTGAAAAGTATCCAAGAAAAGATAATTTGTGAAGACAGATTTTCGTAATCTCTAATGTGGCGTCATTTTTGTTAACGTGTTCCTGTAGATACATTATTTATTGGTACTTACTATCTATTTACGTCAGAAGTGAACTGGCCTTTAAGACTTTCTTAAAAACGATTCACTTTGAACATGTTTCATTATCACATGGGAATTTATTAGAGTTATACTTAATTTGTTTTTTTTTCTTTAAAGCAGAAGAAAATATCTTTTATATAATGACTAGCAAAAGTGATTAAGCTTGGAAACGGTCATAAGAAGATCTCATTAAAGTTTTAATTAGTAATTTAGGAAGAAAAAGTGCAAGACAAGAAGGCGAAAAAAGATGATTATTTCAAGAATTTCTTTCTATAGATTATGAATCATAATTGCACTGTCCCTTGTTCCCATGAACACGAATATAACGCAAATACAAAATTTCGTTTGCCACCATATACTTTTCCCATATACATGTACATGTACGTAGGAAGAAGCATTTGAGCAAGATCATGCGGTAAATTCAAATAAATGTACATGATTTTTAAACATAATTTAACAATACTTTATTATGTATAGTAAGAATTGAACAGCATACAATCTCCTTACTTAGACATTCTCCTTATGCAGACAAAAATTGACGAAACAATGCATGTGTAGTTATACACAGACATATAGAATATATAAAAGATACAAGTCGTGTATACATGTTTTGACCATTTGACCAATAGTAGGAAAAATATCAATGACGTAGAATGATCAACTGGATGCTAAACTAAGATAGCTGTATGTACTAAGCTTGAACTTTCCGGTGTTCATTGTTTATAGTATACATGTATGTCATAATTTGGAACAATAGCAAAGTCTATCACTCCCTCCTTTTTTGCAATTCAATGCAAGGATTTGTATGAGTTTACTTGTCCTTAAATCAAATTACATCTTATTTAATTAGTTTCTGTGGTTTACGATACTACCATACTGTGTACGATGATTGACAAAATGACATGAAGAAATCACTCCCTCCGTTTTGCAATGCAATGCAAGGATTTGCATGAGTTTACAGTACCGATCAGACCCAACCTTACACCAGAGTAACCCCAACTAAACCCCGGGTTTACTTTGGGTTTACTACGGGTTTACTTTTTGAAAATTTGGGTCCACTTGGGGTTAACTTTGGGTTTACTTTGGGTTTACTCGAGAATTGCTTTTTGGGTCAACTATACGCACTGAAGTGTGAAGAAGACCTGTATTTAATCTTACCATCTTACTGCCTGTAATTCCTGCCCCTTGTATATTCCGAATACACATGTAGTGTCTGCTTTCAGGGGTATACTTCTAATCGAGGTTTTAATTACTCTCTGTGTCCACTCTGGGTTTACTTTGGGTTTACTCTGGGTCAACTCTAGTAAACCCGAAGTAAACTATGAATTTTATAGTACTTCTGGGGAAAACAAACTATATGAGAAACGAAAAAAAATGATTACATAGTATCACAGACAATTAGCCCTTTTAATTAACAATCAGGAAAATGCATTTTAAAAATGTGACTGAATGAGTTAAAAAAATTAAGCTGTCTGAAAATTTAAAAAAAAAGCATTTCAATTCGCTGTTGGAGCAGATAGAATTTATATACATGAACGCCCAATTTGTCAACAAAAGTGGCTTGATAATTATCTTATATGGATTTGATGTAGCTTTGATATCTGTGTACGAATGTCTAGCTCTATAGTGTATGCGCAGTAGACGCTGTAATTAAGAACCTTATATGATTTATTTTAAAAGTACAAAACACACGCAATCAGTTCCAATCTTTGACATTTTCCTTCCTTTTTTTGCAAACATATTTAGGTCTGTTGGTCATATTTTTAAGTGCTACATATTGTCACGAGCCGAGTCTGAATACTTCAAATTAAACTGAACACTTTTGTTTTTTTTAATGATATGACCTCTTGTAGACGGTTAAGGGTTTTCTCAATTCATTTGTTATCGATATGAGATCTAGCTCCAGTCGTTCAACAGCAAAATGACCTCTTGTAGACGGTTAAGGGTTTTCTCAATTCATTTGTTATCGATATGAGATCTAGCTCCAGTCGTTCAACAGCAAAAAAAAAAAAGAAGTATTTTATGACGTTAGAGTATAAAAACGGATCTTTAAAAAATGATCTTAAAGACATACAAAAAAAAAGTAAAACTGAAATGAAGAAAAGGCATGTTTCATTGGTTTCCCAACGTTGATAACGTTTGCAGAAATTAATCAGCACTGTTTCCAAGAAACCATTATTTTTCTGCATGTGTTGGTAGAATAGAGCACGTATCGAATAATTCATATCATATATAACAGAAGCGAGAGCGACAAATACTGAGTGTATTGCTTGCATGCCAAAGGCAACAATATCGCTCCAAGTACCTAATTGGGACATGTTTATTACTAATCAATAATGAGAGAGTGTACATATGAGAGAATGGGAATATTAATAATTTTCAATTAAACAACACCGAATACCCATTTGAATATGAACAATGCCCTTTTGTAAAAGACAAAACCAAATCAGGATCGGAAGCATGACATTCTTCTTAAAACCGGGTGTATTTATAACACTACAACGAATGGGCGATTTGTAGACTATCAAAATAAGGCATCAATGTAAAATTTTGCATTTTTCATACTAAATTTTGAAACTTATCACTAAAAGTCGAACAAGCAATGTGTAAAATAGTTCATGTCCGTAAATTTTTAGATGTTCATTTTTTTAGGGGGAGGGGATTATTTTTACCGAGTAATTTGTATAATTACCGAAATCCCCGAGATCTGGTCGTTTAAGCTTGATTGGCAGATTGTTTACGTTTTATAGCATTCTCCTTTTCCCGAACACAGCCATTGTTTTGATTGGAGTTAAGAACAAACTATGTAATGTGCGTCAGCCTTCTCGATCTTTATCTTAAATAATAGACTTTTTGTTCTTACTGCCTGTTTTTTTTTTCGACGATTATTTTTGGTAATTGGTTCAATGGGGGCATTTGTTAAGATAATTATAAGTTAAAAAAACGTAACTTATGATAAAAGTCGAAATATCTTCAATGCATGTTTTTACTCGAAGTTGTAAGATCTTAAATGAAACTGACAGAACTCAGAAATATAATCAAAGGATCCACTTTTTCGTTCACCAGTCTGCGTAAAGAGATAGAGAGATAATCAAGTCTCCGAGAAGAATAAATACAGGAATGAAGTGTGAAGAGATTTTAATCATGGTCCGTGTACTCAGAAATTCAATCAACAAAATACTTGTATATGAATTAAAGCGTCGATGAGGTTGATTCCAAGTCATGAGATCATGGTGGCGCCTTGTTTTAATGAAACACTACTACACCTATACATACACGTATACATACAGCATCCTTTCCTGCTACAGGGTTCCTTGCGATCACACATCTAAACACGATTCATTTCACTAATTAGAAAGATACGAAAGACGTTAGCGTTTGAACATAAAATGGAATCCTTTGAGATATATTAATGTATATTCACACATATCACATATTTCCCATGCTTTTTTTTTTCTATTTTTGAACACTAAAATTAAGCACGCACGAGTCATATAATGAAGGTGGAATGTCTCCTCGGCGCTGAGTACGTCACAACGTCGTGGTCCGCTAAAGCGCTCCAGTTGACCGATCCCCTCAGGGACCGGGAGCTGGGGACTGAGGGGGTTAGGCTGGGAGCCCGGAGCGTGTTCCGGCGCTTCTGGTAAGAAAGTTCTGAGTCGGTGGCCGACATAATGGAAGTTGAGGTGTAGGAAGGAGGGACTCCGACAAAACTTGTCTTTGTAGCCAGTTTCACCGCCAGCTGTCGGGCCCTGGAATCCAATTGTAAAGAATGACAGTAATAAGCCAGACAGATAAAAATCAGGATACCTATTGCCGCTACAGAGCTAGCGATCAAAAGAGGAATGGGTGGGTCCCTGGGAGGAGACCCTGAGTACTCTGTCAACAGGCTGTTATCCGAGTCCAACACTACTGATACGTTTATCTTGGGAATAATTGATCCATTGAGCGTTTGGTTGTGCTCAAAATTACTGCTTCCATTAAGAGAACCCGGTACGTCCATATCACTATTGTGCATAGTTTTCTTCTTTTATTTTTTTTTTCTTCAGAAACTCTGCTGACGTTTCGTGATAACGATCTCCATTTTTACCGTTTTTTACACTTCATCTACAGAAATAGCACTCCTCCTTTTTTTCTCTCTCTCACAAAATGCAGTACGAATGGTTAGGATCATAATCCTTGGAAGGAATGTGGCATTTGGTGTACCTCATCCTCAAATTGAATATTTGTTTAGCTGCGGGACCGCATCATCTGTCAACGGGCCTGATAAATCCGATCAAAACATAAAGAGTTCAGTTATTATCTATCATACGCTTCCTGCCAATGCAAGTATCTTAGCTGTATCCGATAGCAATGAGTTTTATCAAACAAGCATCAAACCGCGGAATAAAACCATTTTTAAAATTCTCCTCTCTACATATATTGTGCGTTTCTCAGAATCACAGATTCAGCGCTCATTTTATCCTACTTAACTTTACTTTTCTTCCTCGAGAAAATGCTCACCATCGCTACCCAGCACGTTCACTGAGATCATTTGATTCCAGATTTTACACGTGGTCATTCCTTGAGTCCCAATCACGTGCGAGTAAATATATACAATTTATTCAATAAGCGTTCTCCATTGGAAAAAAGAATGAAGCAGCAATAATGTTCTGGGAGAGAAATCTGAGATTGGCCACAGATTGTAGGGTTTAAGGCAGTATTTAAGGATAAAGCCGTGATGGATTGATAAAAGATCTGAAAGCCGACAGGTACTTTCGTGCAGGGCGACGATCGCGGGCTCACGCCGAGAGAAAGCATGCCTATTGATTGGTCAGCTTTGGGCTGTTGTAGCGGATCATGTCATCAAAAATTTAAGTCCGTACTATTTTCAACCCAAGAACTAGTATACGTACATGTAAGTTAGAAATAAAGATTCTGTATATATATATATATAAGGATTGAAGAATCAATAACTTCAATAGTATTCAAAAGATTATTTTAAAAAGAAAATAAAAGGGAGAGAAAGAAAAGAGTATAAAGACGAATAACGAATTCATGATATTGTCAACAAGTTTAGTGTCACCACTAAACGAGACATCTAAAATAGCAAATATAATCTAAAGAATTATCCTAAATTTAGTTTTTGTTTAGTTTCCTGAATTTCTGATTAGGGATTTATAAAAGATCTTACAAAGGTGCTTGTTAACTCGCAAGAACTTCTTAATTGAATTATAGATTAAAAGAAATCAGGGTTTTTTTGGACAAGATGTACTAGGGTGAATTAAACCCATCATCATATCATGTACCCAAATGCACCAACATTAAGAGATTATTTTTACTGGATTGGATTAGGATAAAGTACACATTTCTTTTAATCAGCGATTTTATTATGATCGTCAAAAGTTTAATGGAAGAAATGTTGATTGGATTAAAAGTACGTACTTAGATTTCATGGAGATTTGTACGCAAATTCGTGGACAAAGATTATACCAATTACCTCTTACTTGAATATGCATTTTCTGTGGCATCTTAACTACAATTAATGTATATAAGAAATCCACAAATTTGGTGACTCGAGGTTTTATACTGTTCTAATATATAGACAACCCAATGCTGAAAAGAGTGACTAAATCAAACGAGAAACCGGAAACTTTCTGGCGTTTTCAAATGGCTATTTTATCGACGCTATCAGTAATGGCTTTTATCCTAAGTATACTGTTAAACTCTTATAAGTCTTCTTGATTTGGAACGTTTCTTTTTTGACGTCATTATGCCGAGAAGCTAATTGATGGCATTGGTTAGAGCGCCATTGTTTAGATTGCAAATCAGATTTTTCGCATTACGCATCGCACATAAATCAAAATTAATACTGTATGCTTATAGATATGATGGCCATTCATCTGCGATGAAATTGTTTCCGCTGAATGAATACTCTTAGCATCTTAAAGAGAGAAAGATAAAGCATTTTAAGGAAGGAATCACGTTATATTTTTTAAGTTCAAAATTTTTTGAAATTTCCAAACAATTGAAAAGAATATTTTACTCTTTACTTGTGCTTAGTGATGGCCCGGTATCAATTAAAAACAATATTCGGTATTTATCTTTCCATTAATATAAAAAAAATAAATGCTCAGGTTGATGTCACAACATCCAAATCAAATTATCCTTTCTAATACTAAAACCTCTTCTATGAAAAGGTCCTGAATTTATTTTCATTGTGTTAAAAATATTCTTTCAAATTAACTTTCAACGTAGTCTTCTACTGTACATGTATATTGATTTGCTTTGGTGATCGGCTTTATAAATTTATGTAGTGACCGGGCTAGCAGGGTGCCGGTGTAACGTAGAATAATGACCCCGTAGAATAATGACCCTTTTGCCTGAAGAATAAGTGTCATTTTACAAAAATGAGCACACTCTACATGAAGAAAAGTGACCCCCTGTAGAATAATGACTCCCTTATATATTAAAGTTTTTCAGTGTAATTTTTTATTTTTTGTGAAATATTCTTTACAATATTGTAATGTTTACTGTAGTTTACAGAAAGTAACAAAAATTATAATTCATATTCAAATAAACTTAAAGTGAAAGAAGGGGTATATCTTAGAAAGTAAAACTCCTTCTGTTATTACAAGATACTGACGTATTGCATAGGGGTATGGTTGTCATCTTGACGAGTTACATTTACATGTATATATCTCATTTTAACGAGTGATAACCCATTAAAATTATTTTGAGATACAATGTCAAATAATCTTACATAAGATATATGTAGTGAAGCGCTGCTTTTTAGTTCAGAAGAGCACTTTGTTGTGTAGGTTTGTCTTTTCTTTTTTTAATTTTGTTTCCCCATATCTGATCTGATCCTTTGTGAACAAGCGATTAAGAGAGAAATAAAAATTTTCCATCTAAAGATTCTCTGGCCTAAACCATCAAACACGTATTGTTGGTGGACTGTACAAGTACATATAATTAAGATATTTGAAAAAAAAAACAACAACAATGCATTGGAGGATGGGAGAGGGGGGGGGGGGTTATAGATATGGCCTCTTAAAATTTGATCAATATGATTAGTTTAAATTTCTTGTATTTTTTGGTAAAACATTTCTAACTTTTTTGCGCCCCCCCCCCCCCCTGCCCTGAAAAGTTGGGGTTCAGTTCGTTCCGTTTAAATTTCATCTTTTAAAATTTGAATTAAAATAAATGTCGACTTCCAGCATAAACTGGGGGTCTAGTACGTACCGCCTCCCTTGTTGCTTGTTGTCCGTGTTGCCTTGTTGGAGTTATCAGAAACAAAGTGAGAATATTTTCTACAGAAGTTATCTCTCTTATCAGATAAACATTCCACCTTAAAAATCCCTTTCCCCCAGCTCAAAAATATATAAATCATTCTTTGTTTGACAATTTATTCACCAATGAATATTGCTTATATTATTACAACACTTATTCTTTCTTGATTGTTGTTCGTTAATTATCACACAATTTATTTCCTCAATATATATGAATTTCTTTTTCATTTGTTTTCTTTTTTATTTACGGAATGACTTTGCAACAGTAACACCACCTGCACAGATTTCAAACACACACGTGCAGACCTGGCAATTTGTTGCCGATGCAATTGTAAAATCGCGATATATAAAGTTAAGCAAACTGTACATACATTTTATAAATGAAATATCGTCTTTAAATAATAAAGCTATATAATATTTTGTTAAGAATTATTCATGGTAAAGAATCAAGTATAGATCAGCAGATTTCTATAAAAGTGGAGGGTTTTCCCGCCATATGTCGACGAGAGAAGAGACGTAACAATTTGTGGCAATATAAGTGTGTTTGTGTGTGTTTTTGCTACGGATATGAAAAAAATATATACAGGGATTTCTTCACAAGTTCGGTGTTTATAACTTCAAAATCGACTGAACAGAGTGAAAATTCCAGTAATTTCAAAGTCAGATACCTTGTCGGGATACTGTATAACAAATTTTATTATTGTTTAGAGCAGGGGTCATTTTTTTATGGGGGTCATTTTTCTTCTCGTTTGACCTAAAGAAAAATGACCTCTGGGCCTTTTTTATTCAGAAAAATCCAATTATTCTACAGCAAGGGGGAGGGGGGGTCATTATTCTAGGTCGAAAAATGACCGCCGGTCATTATTCTACGGGGGTCATTATTATTCATTACACCGGACTAGTGTTCTGTCATAACAACCGGAAATCTGAGTTCGGCGGCACTTTTTCTCAAAATGTTGCCTTGTAACACATTCCTGTCTCCTATATGTAAATTTGGATGCTGTCCCTCTCTGATCATCACTGTATTTCTTATTTTGCAAATGCCCGTGGTCAATTGTTGGTGAAGAATTGGACCTAGAAGATCTTCTTTTAACATTATTTACATGTGTAAATATTCTATATGCAGAAACAATTTATTTCAACTTAGTTCACTTTCGTGGTTAAATATCTTCTCTTTAAATTCACATAATATGTTAGAAGTTTTTAGGATGGTATGCACTTTATTGGGACTCTTCACTGTTATACGTTTAAGTAGCGTGACTTTGCAATTGTCCACTTTACTGTCATTATGAATTTAATTATAGAAGCTATCTCACAAGTTTGCCGAACTTTCGGTTTCATCTTTGTTTATACCAAAAAAATTTCTGTGAATCAAATACGTAATAAAAATTTTACTTATGTCTAGAATTTCACAAAAAAACAGTAGACGGCTAGCAAGACTAAATACGTACCGAATTTTAAAAGACAAGTTACAGCTTGACGTGTTGGTTAATAATGAAACTAGAAAATTTAACGTAAACTATCAATCCGAAAAATGGCAGAAAACTTATTCTTGGAGGATTATATTACTCTTGGTGTATACTTTTGCATTGTGTTGGCCGTCGGATTATGGGTATTGTTGCACAACAAATTTTACTTGCTTTTTAATTTGAAAGAAAGTTGAACTTTTTTTCCTTACTAATGTTTCCTAACATTTACTTTTTTTTATATCTCTTACTTTTATAATAATAATTAAGTCCTTTAAGTTGAAATTTCTTCTTTTCAGCCTTGATTGTTATTTAGATTGATTCATTTCATTTTCTATGTAGTCAACGTTCAGACCCAACAAAGGTAATGCCAAGGGATACTTTCTTGCGGGAAAGACCATGCATTGGATTCCGGTGAGTTTTTCAATGACACTAGCTCTGTGATCAGAAATTTAAAACTGATTACCTTTTACCTAATGTGAACAGCCGCGTATGGTACAAAAACAATTTATACAATCACTGATAGTGTTAATAAAAACACAATTCATTCACCCCCCCCCCCAAAAAAAAAAAAAAAAAAAAAAAAAAAAAAAAACTAGAATAGATAATGTTGCCCGGTTGCATAGTTATGTACGTATCATGCTTCACCATGTTCTCAAATGTCGGAACACTTCGTTGTTGTCAGTGATAAGGAATTGCCAAAAAAAAAAGGAAAAAGCAAAACGATATATATATGATAAATGTAAAGGATATTTTAAGGATAACGTTTGTGTACATTTAAGATTGTTAGCAGCCATGAATAAAAGCTAAATGTACATATGTTTTGTTTATTATTATTTTCAAACATATATTGACAAATACTAAGAGTCGTCACAGAAGAAAATGCATATAAATGTTATTTGAGTATTTGGAGTATACATAACTTGAGCACTAATTGGAGAAAAAAAATAAAATCATACACAACAGTCATGTTTTTATAGAAATTAAATGTACAAGTATTGAATAGCACCTCCACGAGTGGCAGGCATATTTTTGTTAATTTAAAGGGATACTACGTCATACTCTATACGTAGTAAACATAGCAGAAATAAACATTGGATACCCAATCACCTGTGTTGAACTTTCTAAATGCTTCTCCTGTACATGTATATTTGAAAAATTAAAATCAAAACGTTCTACTCATTTGTATTTAACGCTTGGAGTTAGATACTGAAATAACTTACTTCCATAAAGAACATCAATATACGAAATGTTTAAATTTCAAACTTTTAGTTGTGTAATGAACAATGGAGTATCCGATCGGAAAAGCAGGCTATAGAATTTGTTTATGAAATATCGACCGAATTGAAGAATCAATCTTGAAAGATTGTTCCCTTTGATTCATTGTTGAAATTCCAACAACGCCTTGCAAAATTAAACTTTATATTTACCTTCAGATCGGTGCCTCAATATATGCAAGTAACATAGGAGCTCCTATGTTCATTGGTTTGGCAGGTTCGGCTGCAGGATCTGGAATAGCTGTCACTATATATGAATGGCATGTAAGGCTATGTTGTAGAACGTGAAATCAAAATAACGGCGTTTCACAAAAATAAACATAGATGAATATCACATAGGATGTTTTTCAATTGTTTTTCAATCATTTTTGTGGCTTATAAACAAATTAAGGTAAAATGTCCTCTTAATGAGTGAGCACAAAAACATTAACTAAAAGGCTTCCGTTTCTTGTTAAAAAAAAACCGCCAGGAAAAGATTACCGAAAGATGTGTATATTTCAATTAAAATTGAAACTGTATTATCCAAAGAATCTTAGCATACATAAACGTGTTCTCTTTATAGGCGGTGTTTTTCCTGATTTTACTCGGTTGGGTATTTCTTCCCGTGTATGTTTCATGCGGGGTAAGTGAATATGAATTATCTTTTGGATGCCCGTTTGATAATCGAACAATTCTTAAAAACATGACATAATTCACCGTTTGTAAAGGCCTACACCATACCTGAATGGGTAAAGAAGCGATTTGGAGGACGTCGACTGCGCATGTATGTGTCCTTCCTCGCTCTACTTGGCTACATCCTCTGCAATATTTCGGTAAGTTACGTCTAAATTTTCCGATTGTCTAGACGAAACAGAGAGGTTTTCCTTTAAATAAATATCTCTTTGCAAGCTGTCATACCATAAGCCACGGTTTGTGGTCCGTAGGCACCTGACGTAAAAAAAAATATTTTTTATGCATTGTACTACTACTATGATAATAGATGTAACAGTTATAATTATTTTATAAATTGTACAGCGCAGAAAGTTTTTTTTACTATACAAACATCCATTTATAAACGTCATGTGTCTTTGTTCTAGTTCAGTATATCATTATGTGCTTAGTGGTTTATGATGCTAATTTCAGAATTACATGTACGTATACTTAGCCTTTCGAAAATGTATGTTAGCTTGTTAAATGAATTGTCTTCACTAACTTCAAATTCCTAGAAAAAATGTCCAACTTTAAGACATTAAAATGAGGATCCCAAACTGGTATAGATATATTTTTAAAAAAACCTAAGATACATGTATCTATTTTCTGTACACACTTAAAAAGAGACGATTTTTTTCATCTCTGCACGCTTTATTATGGAACGCCATAGCTGCCTTAAGTGGCTATTTTATATGTAGATGGTGTTTTATTATATTATGCTGTGGTTATTTCATGTGAAGATGGTGCTTTATTATATGAAGATGGTGCTTTATTATATGAAGATGGTGCTTATTATATGAAGATGGTACCTTATTATATGAAGGTGGTGCTTTATTATATGAAGATGGTGCTTTTTTATGTGAAGATGGTGCTTTATTATATGAAGATGGTACTTTATTATATGAAGGTGGTGCCTTATTATATGAAGATGGTGCTTTTTTATGTGACGATGGTGCTTTGTTATATGAAGATGGTGCTTTATTATATGAAGATGGGGCTTTTTTATGTGATGGTGCTTTTTAATGTGAAGATGGTCACTCGGAACTTTATTTTTGAAGACTGAGTTAAACATTTATTATCTCGAAATTTTGAAACTAGAACAAAACTGATACAGTTAAAATCCATTCAATACACAATTGCTAGTTTCTCTTTTTTAGCATAATAAGTATTTATGTTACGAGATGAACTGTACGACTTAATCTCAACTGAATTGACAAATATGATTAATTTAATAATACAATATTTTGTCAGTATTTCTTGACATTTTACTTTTGCCTTTACCACTTATAAAAGGGCTTTCTTTGAGCTATATTATAGTATAGTAGACCTTTCCCTGTGACTTAATTTCCCATACTTTCTCTTCAAGTCAAATCCTATCACCTACAGCTAGGGCATCAGTCTGTTTAAAATCAGATCCTCAATCCGTTCCTTTGGTGTTTTTTTATGATGTTTTGTTTTGAACACTCAGAATGTGAGCTCTTCCTCCAACTCACCACTTAGGTTAAAGAGGAACGGTCATCAATGACGAAGACCGACTAATTTGTATTTGAATTACGCACATTTTTATAACATGAATTTTTGGACTTTTTCGACAAAGATGTCGAGAAACCCCCATATGAATCATCTTAAATAATATTTAAAGATGACATTAATTCTTTCAAACTATGTATCAGTAATAGAAATATTTCTCGAAAATTGTATGGATCCAAGCAATATTGAACTCCATAGTCTCGCAATCGCAACTTCTCGGGCCTTTCCGGCAAGCTCGGAAAAACACCTCGAATGTATTACCTAGGCGTCCATGACAACCCCCCTTTTTGTAAAACTTGAAATAAATAGAACACATTTTACGATCTGTTGAGATGTGAGCTATACTTCATTAAAGTAAACGATATACACTAAAATATAACACAGAGGCGACATACAAGACTGTCTAGCCGATACTTATTTTAATGGGAAGCGACTCCATTTTGTATAAAATTCTAACATCCGGTGAATTCGAGGTGTTTTTCCGAGCTTGCCGGAAAGGCCCGAGAAGTTGCGATTGCATAGTCTCGTTCAACCAAACGCTCGGCTGACACCGTAAATCTCCGACAAGCAAGGGAGACTCTCTGCTTGTCGGAGATTTACGGAGACAGCCGAGCGTCGAGTTGAACGATACTATACTGAACTCTGGCGTAGGAATACGTACGACTACAAAAAATATCTAAATTGTTCGTACCATTTAAAATCTGACTATTTTCAAGGTATTTATGAATAAGTTTCCTTGAAAAACAATGCTGTAGCATACATTACATCGAATTTATCAATTATGTTCAAGAACTAAGTCTTGTCAGCAGCGATGATTTGTGCTGAGGTCCAAACACTGTTTCACTATCGGTTTGTCTGAGTAACTGCATAGGAGAGTTGATTAAAATCAACTCCCAATTAAGAGCGGATCAAAGATCTTATTTTAATCAGATTGCTAGGGTATAACCTTCGCTTAAACACAAATAATTAAGAAATTCAATTTTCTGCTTTTCAGGATAACGTTACTAGGCTTTAATTCGTGTAATATTCCGTCATTATATAGTTGTCACTTAATTAGATGTAAGTTCGGTTGGGGTAAAGTCGTACACAGCTAGATCTCCTCGATAGCTTATATACTAATTGTGCTAGAAAAAAGAGGAACTAGCAATAGTGTATCAAATGGATTTTGATCGCATCAGTTTTTTGTTTTACTTTCAATATTTCGAGATAATACATAAATGGTTAACTCAGTATTCAAAAATAAGAGGAGTTCCGAGTGACCACCTTCACATTAAAAAGCACCATCATATAAAAAAGCACCATCATATAATAAAGCACCATCTTCACATAAAAAAGCACCTTCACATAAACACCATCTTCATATAATAAAGCACCATCTTCATATAATAAAGCACCATCTTCATATAATAAAGCACCACCTTCATGTAATAAAGCACCATCTTCACATGATATAACCACAGCATAATAAATTAAAGCACCATCTTCACATGAAATAGGCACATAAGGCAGCAATGGCGTTCCATACTTTATAGGGTGAAATCTATACAGGAGCAATCTTCCTACAACAAATGCTGGAATGGAATATCTACTTATGTGTCAGCATAATACTTGGAGTCACCGCTGTATATACAACAGTCGGTATGTATGAATATGTTAACGGCATCAAATATATTAAAAGTCAAATAACTTTGAACGTACTTTTATAGTGTGTAGTAATGTGAATGTTGTCCTTCTTGTCATGTACTTCCACGAATCACACGGATAAACGTGTCAATTATAGCATGTATAGTACATGTAACCAATCTCTGCACTTTCAGGTGGTTTGGCCTCTGTCATCTACACAGACACCCTGCAAACCGTGATACTTATCATTGGTGCAACCATACTCTTCTTCATGTGTTAGTATACATGTAATATCACCCTAGGTAAAAAATGATGAGAATTAATGATGTTGACAATGATGAAGCAAATCTATCTCTCTCTCTCCCTCTCTCTCTCTCTCTCTCTCTCTCTCTCTCTCTCATTTCAGAAGACTTTTTGGATTCTGATGTTTTTTGTCCTGTTTCAGCGATAATTGAAGTAGGAGGATACGCTGCCATGGAAACAAAATTTATGAATGCCATGTCAAATGAGACCAGGTACAATCGCTCTTACTATTCCTGTGGGGTGCCTCCAGCAGACTCGTTCCACATTTTCAGAGATGCTGTAACGGGGGATATCCCCTGGCCTGGGGCTTTACTTGGGCTCTCTACCTTAGGCCTTTACGGATGGGGTCAAGATCAGGTATATCAGGGTACCTGTTTTCACTGGGAATACAATGATAGAAATCTAATGAAGCAAACAAATACGCATATTGAAGATGAGATAAAGAATAATAATCATTCTTGTTGGCCCCAGAAAACCCCCCCAGAAAATTTGTAAAGTTGAAATAAAATCAGCATTTATCGAGGAATTACCCGCAATGGATATTAAGTTAGTCTTGTTAATGTGTTTTTTCTCAAATAGATTTAACCTATAAATCATTATATACAATAGATAATCGTTCAGCGAACACTGTCTGCCCGAAATATGGTACACGCTAAAGCAGGGACGCTGCTGGGAGCTGTGTTGAAATTGACGGGGTTTCTGTTGTTTGTAATTCCCGGGATGATCAGTCGTATTCTCTATACAGGTCTCTCTCTCTCTCTCTCTCTCTCTCTCTCTCTCTCTCTCTCTCTCTCTCTCTCTCTCTCTGCCTGTCTCTGTCTCTCTCTGTCTTTGTCTCTCTCTGTCTCTCTCTCTCTCTGTGCATTACTTAGTGAAATTTTTCTTACTTTTTTTTTTATTACAGAGGAGGTGGCATGTTCTGATCCAGATAAATGCATGGCGTTCTGCAACAACAAAAGTGGGTGTACCAACATAGCTTATCCGCTCATGGTTCTACGTTTGCTGCCAAAAGGTTCACATGGTTTTTCTATAAAAAAAAAAAACTGACGTTTGATTTTTTGGCATTTCTATTACGATTGGGTAAAACACAAAACTATTAAAGAAATATTACTTTGATCTGGGATTTTATTGAAATCCCAATCCAAGCTTTTAAGCTTTTCGTAGAAATTAAATCTCTTAAATTTTTTCATGAAAATTTCAAAAAATTTGAAACTGACCAAAATTGAAGTTCAGGGTAATCAAGTTAGCAAGTTGAAGGGGGGGGGGGGTGTAACTAAGGATTTTCAAAGATCTAAAGGTCAAAGGTCAAGGTTAGATGGAAATAATAATTAAAAATACTTACTTCTTTTTTTATATATTAAAATTAGAATTAAAGCTAGTGCACATTATCCTATCTGAAAAATAAAAAGGAAGTTTTTTTTATATGCTATAAATATATTAAATAATCAACCTACATGTAAAGATCTATTATCTGTTTTTGTTCTCAAAAATAATAAACATATTTCCCAAAAAGATCAATAAAAAGGTTGGTGTGTCGCTTTACCCCTTAAATCCATAACTGATACTGTATCGAGCCCACATCTGAATTTACTAATGAAATGAGACCCATGCTTCGTAGTTCATAGCCTATTAGGAAAGGACTGTTAATAATAAAGATTTGTTATAATTTAGAAATAGATTAACACTTGGCTTAAAAACACAATCATCGATTGTAAAAGAACTATTGTGTGTGAAGTCATTAAATTGATATGAACGAAAAAGTGATAATACTTCTGTGCATTTAAAAAAAAAAAGACTTGCTAGAGAGAAATTATTGTCATTCAATCTAATTGAATATTGACGAGTAATTATCTATTCATCATCGCGTTACCTGTTTGTCTTGCTGTTTAAATATTTAACATTTACAAAACAAATATATAAAATGCGATGAGATGAAACTTCCTGTTTCTTTCAATAAAGCTAATCAATTGTATCATTATCATAATCTAGAAAAGATAATTAAAAAACTTAAGTTTACTATGTGATCAAATAATTTCATAGAACTTGTTAAATAAAAATCCCGATAATTCTGATTAACTTGTACCTGACGCCAAATGATGCGATATTCGATGCTTTCAAAGCAATGAACAGAATTTAATTAAAGCAATTCTATATTCTTTCACACACTAAAGTACGTGTGGAAGCGTATTAGTGCCACATATGCATTCCACAATTTTCTTTTATTTTGGTTCACTTTAATCTGTAAAATTTACGCTTCGAAATGTAAATTCACACTTTAAAGAGTAAAATTCATGCTTTATTCTGTAAAATTCACACTTTAATCTGTAAAATTCACACTTTAATCTGTAAAATTCACATTTTAGTCTGAAAAATGTTCACTATAATCTGTAAATTTTACACTTTATTTTGTAAATGTTACACTTAAATTTGTAAAATTAACTCTTTAATCTGTAAATATCACATCTTAATGTGTAAATTTTACACTTTAATCTGAAAAATTTACAGATTAAAATGTAAAATTCACACTTTAATCTGTTGAATTTAGACTTTAATATTCACACTTTAATCTGTAAAGTTCACACTTTATTCTGTAAATGTTACAGTTTATTCTGTAAATGTTACAGTTTATTCTGTAAATGTTACACTTAATTCTGTAAATGTTACCCTTGAATGTGTAAAATTCACACTTTAATCTGTTGAATTTACACTTTAAAAGGGCATGGTCACGCTTTTGGTCAAAAATTATGTTTTGGATTTTATGTTTACAATGCTTTAGTAAGGCCTTTTTAATAAGCAACCGAAATTTGAGTGTCATTTGATGAGTTATAAGCGAGTTACAGAACTTACAATTCTTCGCTATTGAAACAAAGCGTTTGTTTACATTTTGAATGTTGAAGTGAAAATTCCAGTTTTACATCTAAAATGAATGTATTTATCGTTAGGAACTATTTATCTATGCTTAAAATGAATATTAAGATAGACAAACTAGCTTGAATTTTTTTTTATCGGTATTTTGAACCTATGTAAACAAAAACAGGGCACAAGCCTTGTTTACATGACGAAAAATTGTGAGCCCTGTATCTTGCTTAAAACTCCTCGACGACTGGCACCCAAATTTCATTTGATCATTAGAAATGCATTCGTAAAGCATTGCAAATAACAAAAACAGAAAAATAAATTTGACCAAAATCGTGACCATGTCCCTTTAAGATTTACACTTAAATCTGTAAAATTCACACTTTAATCTATAAAATTTACACTTTTATCTGTAAAATTTACACTTTATTCTGTAAATGTTACACTTAAATGTGTAAAAGTCACACTTTAATCTGTACAATTCATTCTTCAATTTGTAAAATTTACACTTAAAATATTTTCAATATCTATTAACAATTAATAAATAATTATTATGATATGAATCTTAATATCAAGTAAACACGTGTTGTTTACCATGTATACAACGTGTGCGTTATGACGGGAATCACATGTACTGATAATTAACCACCGCAAAAGAGTTAAATGATATAAGATTTTGGGAATTAAAGTAATCTGGGTTTTTTTTCGTGTTCAACCTAAAGCATACAATACTCGGATTTATTTTCGTCTATGAAGTGATACCTATATTGCAGTCGTAACACAAACGAACCGTTGAAGAAGATATAAGATTTAAGGATTTTGATTGACTTGTTCACCACAAACACACTTTTGTCCACTCAGAAATCATGTGTATTTCGTTGTTGGCATTGGATGGATGATCTTTAATTGCAGCTTTCTGTATTTCTGTTTAAAATTGTCAAAATAAATTTATGCCTATTAAGGAGGTGTACAACTAAAGTTTTATTAAATACAACAGTTTGCAATATGCCTTGTAAACAAAGCTATGTTCAAATATTCTACCTAGCCAAGACGACCGACCACTTCTTTAAAATACCACACGACCTCCTATCTAAGAAACGAGATATTCTAGACATGAGTCATATATTAGTTAATTACATTGATTTTTTTTTTTTGGGGGGGGGGGGGCAAGATACTAATTAGAATATACGCAACACGCTGAACGTAATAAAAGTGAACATCTTAAGAAAAACGAAATTATAGTAAATGTTATTTAACAGTAAACTATCTTAAAGTTAACCATTATTTTGATACTGGACCGTTTTGGAAGACAAATTGTTACTCTTTTTCTTCCTTTCAGGCCTCCGTGGTCTGATGTTGGCGGCTTTGTTGGCTGCACTGATGAGTACCCTGACCTCCATCTTGAATAGCGCGAGCTCCATTATGACCCTGGATATCTGGCACCAGTTCCGCAAAAAAGCGTCTCAGTCCGAGTTGATGATTGTAGGACGAGTTACTGTTCTTGTCCTTATAGCCCTCAGCATTCTTTGGCTGCCCATTCTTCAGCAGACACAAGGTGGACGGTTCTGGTTTTACGTGCAGTCTGTGAGGTCCTACCTTATACCTCCACTTTGTATGATGTTTCTTTTGGGGTTATTTTGGAAGCGAACGACAGAGCAGGTCTTAAGAAATGATTTTAATTGTTGATATACATTTATTGTCGTTTTCTATAAAAAAAAATTGTACAATGTGATGTTTTTTGAAGCATTCAATGAAATAATGTTGTTTTTAGGGCGTGTTTTGGGGACTGATGCTGAGTATTGTGGTGGGATTTGTACGCATGGTTCTAGATTTTACTTTTCTTTCACCTGCATGTGGCAGTAACGAAGTGGACACAA
Organism: Magallana gigas; assembly: GCF_963853765.1. Taxonomy (NCBI): domain Eukaryota; kingdom Metazoa; phylum Mollusca; class Bivalvia; order Ostreida; family Ostreidae; genus Magallana; species Magallana gigas. The sequence continues at coordinate 39,307,981 of NC_088854.1, forward strand.
GACCGGAAATCATTTCCAAAGTGGATTTTCTACACTTTGCAACACTTTTGGCTTTGTTTGCAACCATTGCTATGGTGGTCATCAGTTTATGTACTCAACCCCGTACGGAAAAGCAGGTACACTTTTAATCATATATTTTAGTATATACTACATGTCACCTCAGAAGTTAAGCTTCTTATTTACGCTGGAGTACCGATCTCCAGTTGTAATATCCATCGAAATTCGTGGGCATTTATTTTCGTGGATTTCATGAATAATACAATTTTAATGAACCGTAATTTGCGGACCATGATTCTGCAGCAATGATCCAAATCTAAAGAATAATTTATGCTCTTTTGTAGCTTCATCGATTGACATGGTGGACAAAGGATGATAAAGCAGAACCGGAACTGACTGACGACGAGGATGAAGAAGTTCATATGTCATTCCTTAAAAAAGGAGAAGAATTCGAAACTATGCAGATACAAGAGAATGGTCAAACAACTGAGCATGATGAAGGTAAGCTTTGTTTGTTAGGTTTTGATGGTAACGCGATTTTGGATGAGGTGGTGTTGGCTATTTTCTTTGAATTTTGTGTGCATAATGGTTTTGATTTATAAAACACTTTATGATCCATTGTTATTATGTAATGACACAGTCGTGGCAACTTTTATATGAATTTTTGAAGATTCATAAAAAGAGTAAAACATTATGTTCTTTGTTTAAAAAAATATTTTAAAGTTCAGTTGATATATATGCATTTCTGTCAATATATGTAGTTAAAAATCTTTTGAACTGTTTGTCAGCTGAAGAACAACGACTAAAGACTAAGTGTAAAAACTGGGTGTGTGGAATCGATGAGGATGCAAAGCAGGTAATGACAACACAGGAACTGAAGGAGCTCCGAAAAAAGATGACGTCATTAGAAGAAGATTCAAAGATGAAGAACATTCTGAATGTGTCTGCTGTTGTCATCTTTATCTTGACTATTGTTTTACTAGTTTACTTTGGTTAGAATTTACGAAACCACATATTTGCGTTCCGTTTCGAAATAAAAAAGAGATTTTTTCAAAGACTTCACTAATGAAATTAGAGAAAATTGTTTTTTCACCTTGCCGGATGAGTAAATTGATCAAAATCTTTTATTGTGATTATTAAAATATCTACACATTTTTTACTTTTAAAAAATGCCAGTACAGTGTAAATACCAACTGTGATAGCATAACCCGACTTGCCCTCGAATGTTTAACAGTAATTATAGAACAAATACATGTACGTACTGACCAGATTTGCACTATTAGACTGTACCGCTTATGGAAGCAGCAGCACACATAAGAAGAACCTGTTCCATTTTACATTGACTTCACTATTGATACAGGCACGTAGCACGTTTTCTCGCAGCAACCATTTTTCTTCAAATTACATATGTTTGGAGTATGTAAATAATTGAAATGAAAATAAGGAAACTAAGAGTGAAATTAAAGTTATAGATACATAGATATACATGTACTACAGTAATAGATATACTACAGCCACAATATCAATTTTCATATCAATTGATGACTAATATCACGGTTACTAGCCAAAGTGAAACAAAACTGTATTTCGACATTTAAATTATCTTACATGTTCTAATGAACACGAATCTTTATTTTTATTTCAGCTATCCTACTGCCTCTTAATGTATATTCACTTATTAGTACCACAAAACATGTTTTAAAAATATATGTATTTCGACATTTAAATTTGGATCATATATTACCCTTTTTTGTATTTTAAATTTTGTTTATTTATAATTTATAATTTCCATGATCTCTGAAACAGAATGTTTGTTTTTTGTTTGATGCTTGATGATAATTAGATAAATGATATTATACTGATGCATGTGTAAATAAATATTTGAAAAGCCAAACTTTTATATTCCCTCGTTTTTCTATAACCGTATTGAACTTAGTAAACTGAACATTTTTTCATGAAATAGCATCTTAATTTTTTGATCATGTATGTAAATGAATATTATTCTTATCAAACTTTCAACTGAAATTCTTTTTACTAGAAGAACCATTTTTCAGAATGTTAGTAAGCTCTTTAACCGTATTAAGTCTAACACACTTCACTATAAGAAACAATTCAATTTATAAGGAAAGTCATCAAAAAAATGAGTAAGGTTCATTGGCCTTTTAAATTAAAAAAAAATTTACATTAAATGTCCGATAAGTAAATAAAGGTGGCATTTACACCTTAAATATAAACCTGTATGAAGTAAATAAACCCCCATAGTACTCAGAAATGAAGATACGTTATACATTGTAAATTTGAAAAAGGTTCACATTTTTAACAATACAAAATGTAAAATTAATGCAAAACAATTTTCATCCCAAATTTCAAATATGATACATATCTCGCATATAAATTTATGATATAATTACTATTACTAAATGTTATAATGAAATTAAAACACATATAAAACATACGTACCTGTTTTAGGTTATTTTTACATAGACGTACAATCTATATTCTATAGTTGACTACTCTAATTTCAAATCGCCTGCATTGGTTATTGGTATTTAAAAATAAAGACAACTTTAATTTTATAAAGAAATTTAAGTTTCACATTTAAATGTCACATGTAGAATTTCATATATCTCAATAAACCAATAAGTTACTGTTATCTCCGTTTCCAGTTGTCAGTGTTGCCCAAACCATACATGCACATTCTAGTACTGTAGGAAAAAAGTTATAATTTAAAGTTTGTTCATATCTGACTTTGCTGATTCATTGGCATCATTAAACTACAAACATTTTACGGATATTGGCTAAGACAGTGAAAGTTTAACCTATTGTTGTTTTCTTCCCAGAATTAAATCCTATAACGATATCTCTCATATTATAATAAAAATCATGTTTGCATATTTTATGGTCAAATAATAAGAAACAAATCAGTAGCTTTTTAGTGGGGGAGTGTCTTTTACAACTCCATTCCTCAAAAGCAATGGGCCTTGGCGACCTTAGGCCTTCAGCCCCATTTATTTAAAGCGATGGAGAGATACTCGGACATAAATCCTTGCATAATGTTTTTACGATATATAGAATGTTTACAAACCTTCTGATAAATCTACCTGAGAATTTAAGCTTGACCTAGGTTGAGTGAACGAGGTTCGAACTAGAATATCCGTATCTAGGCATTATGGCAGAAAACCTTTTCCTGGAGGATTACATAACACTTGGCGTATACTTTTGCATTGTGCTGGCTGTTGGATTATGGGTATTGTAGCACAAAATATTTTTGCATGCTTTTCAAATATTATTAAATGTATTTTTCATACCATGCTATATATATCCTATCTTAAATTGTATCTTATCTAAATCAGTAGTGCAGTAGTCGAAGTTTTGAACAAACAATTTTAAATAATTTTATCTTCAATTCAGTCGACTTTCAGACCTAACAAAGGCAATGCAAAGGGCTACTTTCTGGCGGGAAAGAACATGCACTGGATACCTGTGAGTTGAAAGCGAATTCATCAACAATAAAAGTGAACATGTGTTCAGTCATGTAGAAATTTTAAATCAATGACCCTTAACCAAATGTTAAATACGAAAGTAAAAACTAGGAGGCAAAAACGTGTTATACAAATGTACAGAGACAGCAATAAACTGCATGGATTTTATTACAGGCTCTATTTTAATGATTTTTTAACGTACAACCACGTTAATGCTTAACATTAATCAAAATATTACAAAGTTGGCAAATGTTTTGATTCTCGTTCCACATAATAATCTGAATGTTGCTAGTCGATAATCACATCGTAAAGCAAATTGTTTGCTTTTTAGAAACTACCTCAGCTTATTCGATGCTTGTATTGAAAAATGAAAATATGATTGAGTTTATTCTATCGATAAGATTTTTTACAATTTTTCACAGATTGTTTAGAATTACGCATTACATTTTCTGCAGATTGGTGCCTCAATATATGCAAGTAACATAGGAGCCCCTATGTTCATTGGTTTGGCTGGTACAGCTGCAGGGTCTGGAATAGCTGTCACTATATATGAATGGCATGTAAGAATATAAGATATACAGTGCATGTCATGTTTTTTCGTTGTAAAAGCGTTTCATAATATGTTTAATTTATTAACTATAAGATTTTAAGGGGCGGAGGATTGCTTCAATTGATAAAAATTATGAAACAACTAAAATCAAAGCTAACGCTCAGTTATAGTTTCCCCTATAGATGATTTCCCATAACTCAAAAATAAAACTGTTCATCATTTACAATAAAGTGAAGCATAACATATGTTAACATTTATATGTTTATTTCTTTAAAGGCAGTATTTTTCATTATTTTACTTGGCTGGGTTTTTCTCCCTGTTTACGTTGCATGTGGGGTAAGTGAACAAAACTCACTGTTTGACGGCTCCTTTAGTCATTGAATTTGTCCATATCGGTATTCTTATAAGAATGACACAATTCATTCTTTATAAAGGCTTACACCATACCTGAATGGGTGAAGAAGCGATTTGGAGGACGTCGACTGCGCATGTACGTGTCCTTTCTCGCTCTACTTGGCTACATCCTCTTTAATGTGTCTGTAAGTTTTCGTTGATTTCTAACATTGTGAAAGCACAACGAATGGTGTTAGTTTACTTTAAAGCAAAGATCTTTGTTGTCATTATCATAAATCAAATTCGTAATTTAAGTTTAAGAAGGATGTCACTGTTTTCAGGATCTATACCTTAAAGATGTCAAAAACTATCAGAAATTATGCCTTCTTTTGTAGACACATTTGCAATTGGATATCGACGGTCAAATTACTTAGTTTTTGTACTGGAGCATTTTACACGCATTTTACACGCTATTTTAACTAATAAAAATTCTAGGGTGAAATCTATACAGGAGCAATCTTCCTACAACAAATGCTGGAATGGAATATATACTTATGTGTCAGCATAATTCTTGGAGTCACTGCTGTATATACAACAGTTGGTATGTATGATTATGTAAACTGCAAGAAAGATAACAAAGCTCAAACCCAGTATGTGCATATTGACACAGTAACTTTTAGCCTTTTTTTAACTGTATTTTGTACTTTGAGGGATCTTAAAACTGATTGACGACTGGTTAATGTTAGATATACCTATTTTAACTTTTGCTCTTTCAGGTGGTCTGGCGTCCGTTATCTATACAGACACCTTGCAGGCCGTGGTACTCATTATTGGTGCAACTATACTGTTCTTTTTGTGTTAGTTGAGAACATGTACCCACGTTTCTTACAGAGAGAATTACTAGTATTTCTAATATTAATAATAAGTAGTATGCTTATAGGTAGTATATCAAGATATGATAATGACGATGATGGCGATTGTTAAAGTTATTCGTGAAAGTAATTCATATATTAATCTCTTTGCATTCATTTCAATTTCTTCTTCCGATATTTTGTCCTCTTTTAGCGATAATAGAAGTAGGAGGATACGACGCCATGGAGACAAAGTTTATGAATGCCATGTCGAATGAGACCAGGTACAATCGTTCTCACTATTCCTGTGGGGTGCCTCCGGCAGATTCGCTCCGCATGTACAGAGATGCTGTCACAGGGGACATTCCCTGGCCAGGGGCAATACTTGGGCTTTCTACCTTGGGTCTCTACACATGGGACCAGGATCAGGTAATATTTAGTAATCTGGGTGCAAGAACATTTATGAATCCTATTACAAGACTTTAATGAAAAGACATTTTTATGCATTTTATTAAATGAAAATGCTATGAAAAAGATAATGGTTTTTTTCGTCTGTATATAACGGTTTGTAATATTCCAAATTACATAAGTAGCAATAATCTGAGTAAATTTTTAAATTAAGTTGTGAAAGCTTGTACTTTCTTACATTACGAACATAAAATAGATAATCGTTCAACGAACACTCTCTGCTCGAAATATGGTACATGCTAAGGCAGGGACACTGCTGGGAGCTGTGTTGAAATTGACGGGGTTTCTGTTGTTCGTAATTCCTGGGATGATCAGTCGTATTCTTTACACAGGTGTCTAATTTTCTTTCTATCTCCTTATCTCTGTCTCCTTTTCTCTTATGCACATAAAGTACATATGAAAATATTATCGAAGTAAATAATATTCTTCATTCTCTGTACTACAGAGGAGGTGGCATGTTCTGATCCAGATAAATGCATGGCGTTCTGCAACAACAAAAGCGGATGTACCAACATAGCTTATCCGCTAATGGTTCTTCGATTGCTTCCGAAAGGTTTAAATTGTTTAATACAAATAAAAAAACCAGAGGCTCTTGATTTACAATTTAAAGCTTTTGTTACAGCACTAAACATGTACGATTTTCACATACATTATTTAGCATACATATTTCAGTATTCTATTTTATGGACAGGCCTCCGTGGTCTGATGTTAGCTGCTTTGTTGGCTGCATTGATGAGCTCCTTGACCTCCATCTTGAATAGTGCGAGCTCCATCATGACCCTGGACATCTGGCACCAGTTCCGCAAAAAAGCGTCTCAGTCGGAGCTGATGATCGTGGGACGAGTTACTGTTCTTGTCCTTATAGCCCTCAGTATACTGTGGCTGCCCATTCTACAGCAGACACAGGGTGGACGGTTCTGGTTCTATATGCAATCCGTAAAGTCCTATCTCATCCCTCCACTTTGTATGATGTTTCTCTTAGGGTTATTTTGGAACAGAACGACAGAGCAGGTGATTGGAAATTATTGACATTATATTTCAATTATCTTGAAGTAATGTTCGATAGTTTTTTCTAAATATACTATGAGACTACATGTAGTTTGTTTTATAGGGCGTGTTTTGGGGACTAATGCTGAGCACCATAGTGGGTGTTGTACGCATGGCTCTAGATTTTACTTTTCTTGCACCTCCATGTGGCAGTAACGAAGTTGACACCAGACCAGAAATCATATCCAAAGTGGATTTTCTACACTTTGCAATAATTTTGGCTTTGATTTCAACCATAGTTATGGTGGTCATCAGTTTATTTACTCAGCCCCGTCCAGAAAAGAAGGTACCTACTGATTAGACATACAACTGTATGAACAAAATTTGTAGATTTTTCATTCTGTTACCGTGTAATATAAATGATTGATTTATCAAAAAGGTTTTTTGGAAGGGGGAGGGGGCAAAACGGCAGGAAAATCTGGCTTTCAATTAAAGAATATAAAACACAAGGAAATGCATTAATAAACAATCGTTAATCTTAAACATGGTTTGTATTAAAGTAACTTTAACATGAAGCACCTTTACTTACAGACAACCCTTATGAATAGTCTAGATACAACAGATAATCAAATACCACGTCATTTTCTATTAACAGTTTTTATTTGCTCTCCACTATGTTGGGGTATGAGTCCGTTTACTTAAGTCCTTCTTTCTATCAATGTTTGCAATATTCATAGAGCTTATTGTTTCGCGTTTTAGTTTTTAGTTTAAAAGGTGGTCTTAAAAGTGTAATCTTCTCTCCTTTTTTCCTTTTTTTGGGGGGAGGCTTTTACTTTGTAGGTTGTCATAACATTAAATTTATACCCCTCCAATTACTATGAGTTCTTATATCTTGTACTAATATTTACCTTTTCTATCAACTGATATTAAAGTATAAAAAAATCCATCATGGCTGAATCCGTTTTGACCCTAAATTTCATATGACCTTAACTTTACAACGAAGAGTTTGAAGTCAAAACTGGTTAAGCACCAGATAGATATCTCACTGGAGACTCCTCTGTAGCTTCACCGATTGACATGGTGGACAAGGAATGATGAAGCGGAACCGGAACTGACTGATAATGAGGATGAAGAAGTTCATACTTCATTCATAAAAAGGGGAGAAGATCCTAAAACCATGCAGATACAGGAAAATGATCAAACAAATGGAAATGAAAAAAGTAAGCTTTTATGATAATTATAACGTTTTTGTGACCACATGGTCGAACAGAAGGGATGAGACGGGCTTATTGTCATTTTTTCTACAGTTCTAGGGGTGTTGATGAAACACTCTATGATAAACATTGTATGAGGTGTCTGTATAGACTGTTACCAGCTATCTTTGAATGAATTTAAAAGTTTTGAAAATAGTTCCAAGACCATAACGATTTGCTAAACGCAACATTTTGGAATCCAATACTGTAACATATTTCAACTAATAGTTCTTTATCCTTGAAATTGTTTGTTAGCTGGATTTGAACGACTTAAGACTTCGTTTAAAAACTGGGTGTGTGGAATTGACGAGGATGCAAAGCAGACACTGACAGCTCAGGAACTACAAGAACTCCGGAGAAGGATGACGTCACTAGAGGAATCCTCAAAGATGAAGATCATTTTAAATGTGTCTGCTATTTTCATCACCATTTTGACTATTGTTTTATTGGTTTATTTCGCGTAAAATGCAGGTATTAAAGTTTTTACTGCGTATTTGAAAGCTAATTTTGCAAAAATGTATTTATATTTAACATTTTTCTTAGCATGTACGGTATACACCGTTTTTTTTGGGATTTTACTTGGATAGCTGAGTCGATTTATTTTGGGCTTTAGTTGAGCAATAGTAGATCACTTTTTTATTCAGTGTACGTTCTTGTCAAACAAAACAATGCCTCTGTTGCATACAATGTATATTTTAATAAAAGAAAATATGTACGTACTAATTTAGTGTTCATTGTTTTGTTATTAATTATATCGTAATATCCGTATACAAATCGTTGACCTGTGCCTAATCAACAAGTGATTTTTATTTTTTTTTTAAAAATGTCTTCTCGATTATATTGATTCTTTTGTGCTAATCTGTTAATCGATCTTCAAAATGTTAAAAGATCTCTTGCACCAATACAATATGCGCTTAAAAACACATCAGAGACATCAGTATCTTGAACAGACACTAACTTGCGGAGCACAAAAGCCGAGAAAATGAAGAAAGTTTTTATTTATTCGAAGACAACACAACAGCCGTATCTTCATTTAGATATGATTATCATTTTAAGAAGCATTTGTACCTATGGCCCTTTCCTCACATTGTGCTGCAAATTGTTGAACAATTTTTTTGCAGCGTGGTCGACATGCAAATGATCATCAATTCAAAATTTCCCTATTTAAATAATAACAATGAACCCGTTCAATTTTCACATATAATTATTTGAAAACACTGATATGTTAAAAAATAAATCAGATGTTACATAGATTTAAAAACATGTGGTTTGCTTAGAAAATTTAGTTAATGATCAGTAATAGCAAACATCGGTCAATAACTGATTACTTTCTGACATCCTTTTCTTTAATGCAGAAAATCACATCAACTGAAATAGCTTGACAACATTTATTTATAATTTACCTTTTTGACTCCATGAGCTATTTTTAAAAACAAACTTAAAAAGACGAATAAGGTGCATAATCAATAAAGTATAATGCATATGAAAAAACAGAAATAAGTGTGAGTTGGCCTCGGATTTCTTTTAACTCTCAGTAGATAAAGGGTGGATATCTATGCACCATGTGCCTTTGAATTTTCTTGTTAAAATATTCCAAATAGTTATATAGAAAATTAATAAAAATCAAAACACAAAAAACTGAAGACTAACAGATGGTTATTTATTTCAGTGATCGGTATCCATCTTACCAGAGGGCCATCATATCTAAAACGATATATCCTGTAAAATATTGATTAAAATCACAATGGTCAAAAACCTTTCATATCATTAACTATGCAATGTTTTAATGACATTTTTGGTTTTTGCTGAGGTCAATCGTTAATATGAAAGTCAAACAGATCTATAAATATATATTGGTTGAGAAGAAGGAGCAAAAGTTGATAAAACGATCACATACGTACGAACAATAAATTTATCTGTGAAAAATAAAGGCAGACGACTACAGCACTATGTATATATCAACAGACGACATCGCGTTAACGCAGTGTCATTTACCTGAGATTTTAGGCATGACCTCCGGTTGAATGCGAAACGTTCATATTGAAACTAGAAATTTTACAGTTAGCTACTATGGCAGAAAACTTATTCTTGGAAGACTATATCACCCTTGGTGTTTATTTTTGCATTGTTCTGGCTGTTGGATTGTGGGTATTGTTTTAGCTTGCCTTTTAGATATAAAAATTGTTTTTATCTTTATGCTACGGTGCTTCTGATTTCAAGTTTATCTCACTAAAATAATGATATATTAGTCGTTCTTTTGACTTAACAGTGCACATATTCATGTTTTATTCAATCTTCAATCCAGTCGACGTTCAGACCAAACAAAGGCAATGCGAAGGGCTACTTTTTGGCGGGAAAAGACATGCACTGGATACCTGTGAGTTTTACAACGAACCTAAATTCAGCAACTAAAGAACCGTGTTCAGTCATGTAGAAATTTGAAATTCATGACCCTTAACTAGTGGTAACAGGTTTAATGCAAAAAAAATAAAACCCTAAAGGGAATGCTAATGTGTTTATACAGTATTACATTACTGATTTTGAATACGCGTTATTTTTGATAATGTTCCGACCCCGTCTTTTAACCAGTGCTTGCATAGAAATCACCTTAATTTATAACGTGGAAATTGCAGGCATTTTTAAAAATGTTTAAGCATTTGTTTAACGGTTGCATTTAAAATTATAAAGATGCCTTTGTTGTTTGTATACATGTATTTACCTATTTATACTATTGATAAAAAATATTACAGTATCAAGCGATTCTTTTCTCTCCAGATTGGTGCCTCAATATATGCTAGTAACATAGGAGCCCCTATGTTCATTGGTTTGGCTGGTACAGCTGCAGGGTCTGGAATAGCTGTCACTATATATGAATGGCATGTAAGGCTATAAAATGTATATAGTATGTATATGTAATTAATGTGTAACAATTTTAAATGAATTTTTTTTAAAATACTGTTTTTGCAATGTATGGCATAATGTTATAAATATTAGATTGTTAATATATCTTTAGAGAAAGGTACTCTCACAAAAAACTATTATTATTTTTCATGTTTGTGATTAGAAAACCTTTTTTAAAAGATATTTTGAATTTTAGTGCGAGTTAGATTTCACTTAAATTTTATTTCATGACGAAAATTTCACTGTTTACATAAAAAAAAATTTTTGACTTTTTATTTTCGGATGAAGTGTGGAAGACGCAAAATATATGTTTTTCTTTATAGGCGGTGTTTTTCCTGATTTTACTGGGTTGGGTATTTCTTCCCGTGTATGTTGCATGTGGGGTAAGTGAATATATTACATGTATATCATCTTTAGCATATTAAACAATCGATTTGTTCACATCGTTTTTTTAAATGACGCAATTCATTCTTTATAAAGGCCTACACCATACCTGAATGGGTGAAGAAGCGATTCGGAGGACGTCGACTGCGCATGTACGTGTCCTTTCTCGCTCTACTTGGCTACATCCTCTTTAATGTCTCTGTAAGTTACCGGTATATTAAAATGTTTATATTGCATAGAGCGTTTTTTAGTTGTTTTTTGGTCAGAAAACGAGGACACCGCGTGGATGATTCCGTCATCATCTCATGCCAACGTTTATTGAACAATCAAATCTATTTATATGTAACCAAACAACTGTGACAAGACAGGTGGACCTGGAAAAAAAGCTTTTAAGAATACATATATTGAGTTCACTCATTACTAGCTGCTTTAAAACTTTTAAAGGCGTTCTGTTTTGCATGACCCCAATATGCTTACAATCTTCTGCACATGTATACATCTTTCGCTGGAACAGAAAAATGATATGTACTCGTATCAAAGCTTTCATCTTAACTTACACTTTTGTAGGGTGAAATCTATACAGGAGCAATTTTTCTACAACAAATGCTGGAATGGAATATCTATTTGTGTGTCAGCATAATACTTGGAATCACTGCTCTATATACCACAGTTGGTAGGTACATGTTGGATTATGTAAAGTGCATCAAAGATAACGGAAGCTTTAACCTGTAGTGTTTATATACATAGCAATGCCCAAGGGTTTTTCACTGCGCGATATATGCTCTTGCATGTGTTTTAACTGATCAATGACCTATTTAATGTGTCAAATATACCTATGTCTTTTTTACTTTACTTTCAGGTGGTCTGGCCTCTGTAATCTACACAGATACCTTGCAAACCGTGGTACTCATCATTGGTGCAACCATACTCTTCTTCATGTGTTAGTAAATTACATATTCTCATATTTCATATTACTGGGTAACGAATATGATAACGATACTTAAGAGTCATCTAATAATATGTTATTGATAATGGTCATATATGATGATGGTTCCAATGAGGATGAAGCAAAGTAACATCTCTCTCTCTCTCTCTCTCTCTCTCTCTCTCTAATGTTTTTTTTTATTCCACATTTTAATAACTTTAATTTTAACTTATTTTAGCTATTATAGAGGTAGGAGGATACGAGGCCATGGAAACAAAATTTATGAATGCCATATCAAATGAGACCAGATACAATCGCTCTCACTATTCCTGTGGGGTGCCTCCAGCAGATTCGCTCCATATTTTTAGAGATGCTGTCACAGGGGACATTCCCTGGCCTGGTGCTTTACTCGGCCTTTCTACCCTGGGTCTCTACACATGGGACCAGGATCAGGTAATATTTATTAGCGTTTCCGATTTAAACAATTGTTTTAAAAAAAAATCTACAATCTTGCCTGTTGTATGAACTAAACTATATGGACTTAATGGCTACACGTAGCATTAATCAAATCAAGCTTTTATGTACGAATGTGTCTTCTTTTGTGCGTTACTTTTGTCTTTAATGTCATTATACAATAGATAATCGTTCAGCGAACACTATCTGCTCGAAATATGGTACACGCAAAGGCAGGGGCGCTGCTTGGAGCGGCGCTAAAATTAACGGGGTTCCTGATGTTCGTAATTCCCGGAATGAACAGTCGGATTCTCTACACAGGTTTCTACTTTTCTCTGCCTATCTGTCTCATTCACTCTTTCTCTTTTCATCTTACACATATGATCATATAAAAGCCTTATAAAATAAGTTATCGAACTGCATTGTACCTGATTTCCACGCTCAGTCATATCGTTTTACTTTTTCTTTATATTACAGAGGAGGTGGCATGTTCTGATCCAGATAAATGCATGGCGTTTTGCAACAACAAAAGTGGATGTACCAACATAGCTTATCCGCTCATGGTTCTACGTTTACTGCCAAAAGGTTCATGTAATTCCTTAACAAAAACACGTGTAAACTTATTTTTAGACTTTTATAAGCTGCTGCCCCCCCCCCCCCTACGACCTATAGCGCCAATGTATGACACGTGACAACGCAAAAATAGGGCACAAAAGATGCAAATGCATTAACTGAAGAATAAACATCTTAGTATGCTGTTAAACATTACCATACTATAATTTTTTTAAGAGAAGCTATACATAAGTTTACGAGCCTTGTGTTAGCATTGACAATTTCCGATCATTAATTTAATCAATAAATGTGTTTCATTATTGTTTTTGTAAGTCATGAGGGTATAAAGGTATCATTCATAGCAGAGAAAAAACATTGTGTTTTTTCTACTACATGAATGTTTGCTACCTGTATAGCCCAAATCAACAACCAAAAGATAGTGTTTTTTCTTTTTAATTCACGTCTTTCATGTAAGTTCTGATCAATCTAGAACAAATTACATGGAAAGAAACCCCGATTTTTACCGTAATTAGAATTAACTACAACTATTTAGAAGAAGTCCGTTGTCAGTCCCTACATATATTGTTTCAATGGATAAAAAAAATCACACATTGTGACCTGAAAAATATAAAATCACATGTAACAATTAATATTTATAAGAAATGCAAACCTTTTGGGTTTAACACTACTCATAGTAGAATTAATGGATTTGTAGAGGGTGTCAAATACAGGTATGTCTCCTATCTCTTCTTAGACTAGTTCTTTGCATAATACTTACTTATTATTTTTTATGACAGGCCTCCGTGGTCTGATGTTGGCGGCTTTGTTGGCTGCATTGATGAGCTCCTTGACCTCCATCTTGAATAGTGCAAGCTCCATCATGACCCTGGACATCTGGCACCAGTTCCGCAAAAAAGCGTCTCAGTCGGAGCTGATGATCGTGGGACGAGTTACTGTTCTTGTCCTTATTGCCCTCAGTATACTGTGGCTGCCCATTCTACAGCAGACACAGGGTGGACGGTTCTGGTTCTATATGCAATCCGTAAAGTCCTATCTCATCCCTCCACTTTGTATGATGTTTCTTTTGGGGTTATTTTGGAAGCGAACAACAGAACAGGTAAAATTGTATGCTCGTGATAGATATTCTGAAAGTGTGTTTGGGACAAAGGAAGGAGGGGTGGGCTCACAATGATTATACTAATCATAGGCGTCGGAACCGGGGGGGGGGGGGGGGGGGGGGGGGCTAGGGGGGGGCTTAGCCCCCCCCCCCCCCACTTTGTTTTGCAAAGGAGGACCTAACCATTAGGCACATAGCATCAGAGAGGGTTCAGCCCCCCCCCCACTTTTTGTCTCAGGAAACATAAATGTACCTTGAAAAGATTGAAATATTGAGAAGTTGGGAGTCATAGGTAAACCTATGCCCCCCTCCCCCCCCCCCCCCCACACACACACACACACGGATAAGGATTTTCACGATTTTGGGAATAAGGTTTTTTTTTTTGCTTGTTAAGATTTCTGAGGATTAGTCCAGTCCCCCCCCCCACTTTCAATTTGCTTCCGACGCCACTGCTAATAATCTCAATTTCAAGTCTTAGCAATTTGAGCTTTTTTCCAAACTTTCTTTTTCGATGTTATGATAATTCTTCATGTAATTTTAATGTTTTATGATAGATAAGTTTAAAGCAAATGAATAATTTATTTTCGAACAAATATTTTACAAACGTGGTCTATACAAGACAACAGTACTGTAATTTTGCGCAGACTCTCAATAGCTTTTCTTACAAAAATGTAACTAACAAAAATTTATAACATACAAAATTTATTTTGGTCATGTAAGTAGTATATATTACAGTTCTGCAATAAAATTCCAAAAAAAAATAAATTAAGCTCATATTGCTTCAACAAGCTGTCAATGTAATGCACTATTGTACAATGTTTTTCATAGGGCGTGTTTTGGGGACTGATGCTGAGTATTGTGGTGGGATTTGTACGCATGGTTCTAGATTTTACTTTTCTCGCACCTGCGTGTGGCAGTAACGAAGTGGACCCAAGACCAGAAATCATTTCCAAAGTGGATTTTCTACATTTTGCAACACTTTTGGCTTTGTTTTCAACCATTGCTATGGTGGTCATAAGTTTGTTTACTCAACCACGCCCAGAAAAGAAGGTATAGGTTACTCTATTTATATTAATTTTTTTTCAATTATGAAACAAATTTCTTGATGTTGCAGATTTTTATGGTTCCATTATGTACAAGAAGGGTTTTGTTAGAATTTACAGAAGAAAAATATTTTAGTTGAAAACATGTTTACGGTGATTCAAGATAATTTAAACAGTTAAAGGTAAAAACAAATTATATTTGTAAATCAGAATTTTTTTATGATGAAAGATTTCCCAATAAACCTTCGATAAGTACACTTGATTTTTCTGTAGCTTCATCGATTAACATGGTGGACAAAAGATGATGAAGAGGAACCGGAACTGACTGACGACGAGGATGAAGAAGTCCATATCTCTGTCCATGTAAAAGGAGAAGATTCTAAAACCATGCAGATACAGGAGAGTGATCCAGCAGCTGAGAACGAGGAAGGTTAGAATTTGTTTTTTTTTTTGCATTGTTCTTGACTACTCCGCCCATTGTAAGCTTTCATTTTTTTTTTTTTTGGGGGGGGGGGTTATGGAATTCAACGTCCTTTTACAATAAACGTTATTATGAATACCTAAATTCTTTTTAATTGTTTTTGTCTATCCCGATCTTCAACTGACATATTTTATGGAAGGACACCATGCAGTATGACTTCAGTGTTTGAAAAAGAGAGATAACTCATGACACTGTTTAGTTGAAGTTCTTTCCATTTGAATTTGATTTTTTTTTACTCACATGTGCATAATTTTTTGTTTGAATTTAAATGACCCAGTTACAAGTTAACATTGCAGTCATAAACTTTAATCAATATGGCATTCTCTGCATACAAAAATTAATTTTTTTTTCAAAAGATGAAAGTACAACTATATAATGCACCTTTTATGTTGGTAGAAATTTCACAGATATGATACATTCCTTTAAATGTTACTCATTTTTCAGGCGGTTTCCAACGACTTAAGACCAAGTGTAGAAACTGGGTGTGTGGAATTGACGAGGATGCAAAACAGAATATGACAGCACAGGAACTACAAGCATTGCGTAGAAAGATGACGTCATTAGAGGAAGACTCGAAATTGAAGACCATTCTAAATGCATCTGCTATATTTATCAGTCTCGTGACGGTTTTCTTACTAGGCTATTTTCATTAGTATTTATTGACAAGAAGCGGAATTTCTTTTGGAATCTAATGTTACGAAAACTTTAAATATTTCAAAAGTATTTTAGTGCAGTATCAATTTCAATTAAATTGACTGGAGAACTCGAAGTATATAGAAATAGAACAGATATATTTTTCTCTACGTCGAAAATGTGTTGACTTATTTTTATATACTAGTATTTACTGTACATGCATATTGTTCATTTTCATACTTTAATAAATAAATATACATAACTAAATCAAGAACTAATAAAGTGATGATTGTTGTTGTACATAGTATTTATTTGTATATACAGCACGCATGTAGAATCAGGATGGTGGGGGCAGGGCTCTGTTTGTGGACAGTGTTGAAAATAATTAAAAAATATCGGAAATGTCGACATTTACTAGTAGACTTTAAAATGGTACGACGCATGACACCACCCCAATCCCAACGGATTGGGATTTTAAAGATTGAGGAAGCTAGTAAGTATTTTTGGCTTAGCAAGATTTTGGGAAAGTCTGTGCATCCCCCCTTTCCACTTAAAAAAACAATGCTACGTGCCTGTATAATGTTTCTCTCCACGATCAAAAGGAAAGAATTACGTATACTAAATAGTTGTGAATGCTTTTGATGATACTTCGTCACTTGTAACCTCGATAAGTGACTGGTTAATTCATACCCACAGTACAACATGTACACTGATTGATATTTACCTTTTATTGTATGGTGAAATAAAATAAAACTAAAAAAATTTAAATCTTTATCCTAACCCCACCGGTCACACAGGCCAGAATATTCGTCTATCAACTGCAATTGTTGAAATCGCACGTGTCTGTGTTATGTAATTGCGGTTTATCAAGAATGAACACGAAACTTACTTTGTAGTGTTATCTCAATATAAAATGCACAAATACTAGTTCTTTATAATCATTATCCCTTCATACATGCATTCATGTTTTCCATAGAGAAAATGATATTCCGAAAGATATTTTTATAAATTATAATTGAATTTCAGCATACTTTGCGCGCATAACTTGACAGAAATATCCTTATAGCAGCCGTTGATCTCATTGGGAGTAATATTCCTCTTTTTTCGATTCATGAACTAAACGCTTACAAATTCAATGTCCCTGCATTATGACAAGGCATGGTAAAAGGTAATAAACATGCAGACATAAATATAACAGATATTTTTAAATACAGTGTAAAAAGGTAAAAACTCCAAGAAAATTATCAAATCAAAATTTATAAGCAAATGTGCTTGTCCATACATTATGTCTTTATCAACGGACAATTGTTTCTTGAAATTCTGTTAAGTACTTTCAGCCCCGGTCCCTATAAATTCGCGCATGGAGAAGTTGCACTGTTACTAGTAAACAGTTTCGGAAGTATATTTGATAATGCCAAAACTTCTAAGTTCATAAGGAAAATGCATATAATAACATTGTATCCTTACTAACCAAAGTAAATATGAAATTTATGTTCAATGGATTTGAAGACAAACTGTTTCCGCAGTTTTTCATTTTTAAATAGCATCTAATACAGTTCTTACGAAGGTAAAATTTTGCAAAAGTTCCGGCGGTACTCGAAGTCAAGACGTACAGCTCAGAAGCTGGCGGGTTTTTTTTATCATTAATTAACTGCAGTTTTAACGTGCTTTATACGGTATTGCACATCGATACTGTGAGAGAAAGCATTTATGAAATGGAGCTGTCCTCACCCCATTATTTAATTTACTGTTTCGTATATATTTTACGGATTGTTTCCCACATTATTGCCTAAATTAAACGCCATACGAGCGGAAGTTGGGGCTTTCCTCAAATTCCTGAAATATGAACATGTAATTAACAACACGGAGATGCCGAAAATGATATATCACTAAATTGAGATTCATCTCACTGACGGATTTGCGTCTTCGAAATATATATGTAGTTGTGGGTCGAATCCAACTGTTGTTCAACAGGTATGAAGAATGTTAATACTATACACATCTGGCTCTCTTAGAACTATAAAGCCAGAACTGTTAAGCAGTGTGTGTGTGTGTGTGTGTGTGTGTGTGTGTGTGTGTGTGTGTGGTTTTTATGACCATGTCAGAGAAATCTTGTCTTTTTGATGTGCCTGTACCGCTTGGTGTGTTATAGGACCGACGATATCCAAATATAAATATTATATGCTTAAACATATACGTACATGACAAGCACGCGCTTGTGTCATACATTGTATATAATAATAAACCAGACTGCGCAATGTATATACCAGAATGATTTCCTACTGCTCACAATTTTTTACAAACTCTGAAAACAAATTTGTATCTGGGGTTTCTTTTTGTAAGTTTTTGGTCTTGCAATATCAAAGGGGAAACATGTCAAACTCTTGGATTGCAGGAGTTAAAATATATTTTAGATATGTGTGGTTTTTCAAATATTTGGTTTGAACAAAATAAAATAAATGTAAAGTGGATTTCTGCAATTGTAAAACAAAGGTTACAAGAGTAATATATCCCAAAATGGTCTAGTGAAATTAATGATTCTTCAAAAGGGCAAATTTAAAAGATTTTTAAGAAAAAAATTAGTTAGGAAAATTACATTAAGATACTGCCACATAAGCTCAGAAAGATTTTTATGAAATTTAGAACCTCAAACCATCATCTCCCAGTGGAGACTGGGAGATGGCACAATGTTCCTCTAAACCAAAGAGTGTGTAAATTGTGTAATTCAGGTCAAATTGTCGACGAATTCCATTATATTCTTGAATGTAAAGAGCTATTGACATTTAGACATTAATATCTTGATGATAAATACTGTTCAGCTCCAAATACTATTATATAAATAGTGCCTGTTTTGGAGGGTAACTGTTGAAATTGACACCCCCAGAAGCGAAGCGGAGGTTGACAATGGTTTTCGAGGGGTGTCAATTTCAACAGTTACCCTCCCATACAGGCACTATTTATTTTATTATACTGAATGTCCTATTTTAAAATTTTTTTTACTGCTTTTAAATAGAAATGAAGTGAGTCCACGGCGAACCGTACGCACATAATTTACGCGCATTCGTTGTGTTACCCGTTGCCAAGTGTGTTGCTAACGCTGAAGGTAATAGAACGGATTACCAACTGCGTCTAAACCAATCAGATTTCAGTATTTAACATGAAAGTATAATAATAAGTTTTGTGAACTTAGGTCTTGTTCTAATGTTACAAACCTGAACAAATTATTTTATTTTATTATCGAAATATACAGTCTGAAGTAATAGTCTGTCCTCTATTATTATACTTTTCCTATTTTCATTGTATATATTGTATATTTATGCTTATTCACTATTTATCTACTACTTATCTATTCATTTCCGACTTTTGAACTGTATATAATGAATGTCCTCATGTATTATTTCATGGTTTGAGCGAATAAACTGAATTGTTATATGCGCGTAAACTATGCGCGTACGATTCGCCGTAGATTTATTTAAAAGCAGTAAAAAAATTTCTTTAAAAATAAGACATTCAGTATAATAAAATAAATAGTGCCTGTTTGGGAAAGTAACTGTTGAAATTGACACCCCTCGAAAACCACTGTCAACCTCCGCTTCACGTCGGTTGACAATGGTTTCCTCGGGGTGTCAATTTCAACAGTTACCCTCCCAAACAGGCACTATTTTTATAACATTTATGTTATATGTGCTTTTGCCTTTGTGCATTATGCCTATCTTATTAACATTACTATGAATCTAACTATTGATTGATTGAATTTTGATTGATTTTTGACGTTTGTTCACTTTCACTTACCCATCGCACGATCTAGCTATCGATATCCCTGTATTGATTGCAAGTCGGTCCGGGGTAGCCTCGAAGTGAAATCGTAGCGGCCAGTCACACCACAAAATTACAAGAAACATATCAATGTTTTTCCCCTTGATATATATTTATTAGGTATCATATCGAGTGTTTAAACTGTTACAACAAACATGACATAACAAAACACAAGTAACCGAACATGAACAGCGCCACAGATCTCGTTCTATGCACACTTCCGGTATTGTTGATGGGGCATTTGTCCTCATCTTCCTCATCCTCTGCTGGTGTTGTATATTTCCAATTTCCGCACACTGGAAACTTATGCGGTGCTTTTGGCATTTGTTTCAATTCTCCGACTTGCAAAACAAACCCCATCCCTATTTCTGCGTGGAAATCAATGTGGCAATGGAAAAACCAAAACCCTGCGAAACCAAAATAAACAGATTGTCAAATAAAATGTTAAAAAGTTGTCAAGAGTTTTATATGTGTACAATAAATTTGCCTAATACGCACAACATACAGATGAATTAAATTAAAATACGTACTTTTAAAAAGCTGTGTATAAACGACATATGATTCGTAATGCAAACCATGAAAATATTTACCATGTCAGAATTTTCCTCAATCCAGAGCCTATTAGTTATTTTTTTTGTATGAAAATAAAGCCCCACTAAATGAATAGGAATTTGGGTTCATTTTTATATTTAATGTCAGAATCACCCGAACTTGGGCGTTTTTCTTGCACATTTCTAACGATATGAAGAAAAAAAATTCCTCAGCGATACATACTTTAAATTGACTTGTTTGTATATACTCGAAATTCAAGTGTACCTGGATTGTTGGCGTGTATCCGGACAATGCTGTATCCACCGTCAGGAACTGTGATAGTGTCTTTTAAAGCTGACATATTTAGATTCCTGGTAATGTTTCCGGCTGCGTCCAAATCCTTCACCTCTTGCATGGTGGTTGATTTGCCAATCTGCATATAAGCATATAATATGAATGACAGCAATCGCTGTATACAGCAATTCCTGGTTCCTTGGGACTTCGAACACAATGTATAAACCAACTTATCAACCATTTTTCTTATTTCTTTGTAAGCTAGTGTTTTTCATATCAAAATAATTCTTTTAAAAGTCGGCGGTTAATAACTTAATTAAACTCTGTAAAAAAAAAAAATAATAAATAATAATAAAACAACGAGCAGATTACCAATATGTAGATATCATATGGAATATACATTTATTACGTTTATTCAACAACTTTTTTTTTTACATTTGCACACGTACCTTTCCCATTGCTACCACTCTGTAACTAAACCCATGAAGATGCATCGGATGGTTGGCGTCAAATGTTTTACCCTCGTCAACCATAACAAACTCGACAACGTCTCCTAGTCCAACTTTCTCAACGTGCACACACTCACAGTATTCTGAGGAACAGTCACGACCGACGTTGTCAGAATTGCAGAATAATTCCTGTAAAAGATTTTTCTTATTATTACCTTTTTGTGCAAATCGCAATTCAAACGGTTTTTTTTTCAAAATTGCTTGTGATAATCCAAGGTTAATAAGGTCTGATTTGTTGAATATCCATGTATGTACCTGTGGAATGTCCTTAAATTGTGTGAGGGGCGGAGCGGGAGGCAGTATCATCGATAAGTTGTTGATTTGGGGCAGGTACAAATGTTTGGATCTCTCGACGGCCGAAATTGGATACAGCAAAGGATCATGGAACCGGTAGTTGTCGATCTTATTGAAGTCCATGGACATGTAGATAGTTTTGTTTGGTGTTTTCGACAAAGCGCCGTCGTTATCCCGAAGAGAAATCAATCGGGACACGGGAACGAGGTCATCAGTTTCTTCTTTATTCCAAGGGTTCAGTTTCTGATTAACGTATCAAATAATTTCATTGAATATACCTGATGTTGTACAGATATTAGTATTATTAAACAGACAGATATATTTGATTTATATGTGCGTTTATAGTATTCTTTTGCAAGTACCTTTCCAAGGCGCCGTCCTGCTTCATATCCGGTATTTTGTTCCGGCAGACTATCGGAAGCTCCTTGGTACCGCAGTATGGCCTCTTGATGGGCTGATTTCACGGAACAATCTGCTTCACCGCGCGTGCGAATCCAGTAACTCCCAACAGGTTGTGTGGCAGCGATGACAACGTCAAACCGTTCACCTGCAAACACGTTCAAAGACTCCACCGTTACAGGTTTCACTGGGAAACCGTCTGTAGCTATGACAGTCAAAGAGTGGTTGTCCACTGAGAATTGAATGGGACAGTTCAATACGCCGTTGCTGATCAGGCGCATTCTGTAGCGTTTCCCATGCTCGACCGTTAGAATTTCATGAGGTGTGTAAATTGTCTCATTGCTTCCATCACGGTTTTCAAACTTTCGAAAAGTTCCTTTGCCTGCAAGTAGATAGAATAATGGCGTTAAATTTATGGAAGAATAAAAAACTTTTCAAATAAGTATGAACTTTTAAAGCGAATGGAAGACTGATGTGAGAGTTAAAATGTCGGAAAAGAATTCACTAATTTTTTTTTTAATCGAGTTTAGACCTCACCATTGATCAGCATAGAGGCGGGTTTATTATCACCGCCTGCATAGTGATGATTGGTGAATCGATTGATAGATAATTCCACCAACCAGTCATTTATAATAACTGTGTGTTCAGGCAAGTCATGGTCGTAAAGTCCAAGATGGGGTTCGGCCGCGTCTTCTTGTCGAATCACTAATGGTCCAAAAACACCGTCCATTCTCTGCGTTCCAGAGTGAGAGTGCCAAAAGTAGGTTCCTGGATAGTCGGGTTTGAATCTAAAAAAATTGTATGTTTTGAAAAGGAATAATGTATCTTTATTTGTTTCTTTAATCCTATAATACTTTTAAGTATGCATCAACTCTTTTACATTATGCCTACGTTGCTCAAGTGCTTACATGTAGTGGCATGGAGTACTACGCATTTTGTTTTGCATTTTTTTTTTTTTTTTGCTTTTGCAAATCAATTCACATATTATGTTTAGAAAATCTTATAAATAAATAGAATGAATGACTGATTACTGTCTTAACAAATTGTTCTACATTTAGTCATACACATGAATGAAATTATATTATTTTCATAAATGCAAGATTGCGTTCACAATTATCATATCGTTTAATGTAAAAAACTATTCTTCGGGACCGTGTTTCAACTATTCTGATTTTCTTACTTGTATTGAAATGATGAATGAGCGTTAATAGGACACTGTGTTAACATGGAGACCCCGTCCATGTGTGGCGTTTGTCGTTGGTGAAGGCCGTGCCAGTGTATACTTATTCCATCAGCGCCCTCTAATTTGTTATACAGGTTGACAACAACCGTATCTCCCGCACAAATCTACAACCAGATTTTAATAATTTCTTAAAAGGTAAATTTAGTTCCTACAGGTTATCAAAGCACCGTACACTCTGCAAAGGTGAAACACGTGCTTAAAAATCTATAATTCTATTTTTAAAAAAAAGAAAGAAAGAATATGTTTCTCTTTAACTGTATAGAACAGAGTTATAACAATTAAAATGATATTTTTCTTTATTAGAGTTTGCATGTGCTTTAGAATAAGAAGTCTCTGTTTGCTTGTATTTTAAAACGATTTGAAGGAATTTTAAGCCTCATTCAAATATTTAAAGCTTTTTTAGATGGTTGCACAAACAAATGACAAATGGCTTTGGAGATCGTTGTGCACTTTATTACGTACATGGATCCCGGGTCCGGGCACCATTCTGTTCACTGTGATTATCCCCCTTTTTGTTCCATCTGCCGCGACACAGTGAGGGCGGTCGCAGTCGGTAGCATTGTACGGACAATCGAAGCATGCTTTGGCCAAAGTATGGTAGTACTCAACTGTGAAGTTATACTCGCATGTCATCGGAAAATGGCTGTCGCATTTTCTTCTGCATGGATGATTGTTGTAATCTGTTCAAAAGAAAAGGATATATATATATATATATATATATATATATATATATATATATATATATATATATATATATATATATATATATATATATATATATATATATGAGACTTAAGTGCTAAGTCAATTTCAAATAAAAGTGGTGTATATAATAAATAAATGATGTTGAAATACATGTATATTAGCTACTTCGAACTATCATGAAGAATAGTTTGAATGCGTTGTAATTATTTAACTAACGCTTCATATTTTTTTAATAGCAGAGGTTTTTATTGCATCCTTATGTTTCCAAAGTTGTGATGAACCATCTTCCAAAATGCTAACATATTGAAAATCTACCCAAACATTCATATTTTTCTTCACAATTCAATTGTTTAAAAGCGTTAATCATCTGCAAGTCATTATTTTGAGATTTAGCTTCTTTTTTTTTTTTGCTTGGGTACAATTGTTTTCTTTATTATAACAATTTATATGACTTAATTGTGCATATTATTTTGAAATCTAAAACGATAATAATATTCTAAAATATATTGTTTTTACGCCACCTTAAGCCCTTCAGTATTTCAAAACGTTAATGGACTGTCTGGTGTAAGTTTCATGCACACACATACATGTTTATATACACGCAACTTAACACATTCAGAATGTACGTATGCCACTCAACAGATTGCTTGTTTTAGTCGAAGGATTAGAGAATGGATTTAATTAAAAATCAAAATCTGTCTTAAAATGAGTATTACACCTTGTGAAGAAATTCTTTACATGAAGATTCGCTAGTTATGGTGGCATGTCTCTGCCCCTTGTGTGCAAGTTATTTTTCTATTAATTATGTCGACATGCAAGATAAAGCTGTGGCATGCGAGGTAGTTATGTCAACATGCAACATGACTATATTGACATGCAAGAAAACTGCAATCAAATAAGAGTTATAAAAAATCTCAAATATCGCCAGCAAGTGACATCAAAGATGCTAGATACGCTATCTATTGATGTCAACATGCAACTTATCTATGTTAACATGTAACTTCTTAATGTCGACATGCAACTTAGTTATGTTAACATGCAAGATAAATATGTTGACATGAAACATATTTATGTCGACATACAACTTAGTTATGTTGACATACAACTTATAAGTTCCATGTCAACATATTTATCTCGCATGTAAATATAACTAAGTTGCATGTCAACATACTTATCTCGCATGTCAACATACGTAAGTTGCATGTTGACATAGATAAGTTGCATGTTGACATAAAAAAGTTTCATGCATGTCAGCATATCTATCTTGCATGTTAACATAGCATAAATAAGTTGCATGTTGACATAGAAAGGTAGAATTTAGCATCTTGGATGTCACAGGAGGGCGATATTTGAGATTTTGTATAATTCTTATCTGATTGCAATTTTCTTGCATGTCAACATAGTTATGTTGCATGTTGACATAATTATCTGCATGTCAACATAATTATCTTGCATGTCGACATATTTGATAGAAAAATAACTTGCACACAAGGGGCAGAGATATGCTACCATAGCTAGTAGATCGGTATACAAGCATTATAATACTGAAAACAAACCGACAACTCCACTCCTTTGCAATTCCCTTAATCATAATATAAGTGTTGTGATGGCATATATATATATATATATATATATATATATATATATATATATATATATATATATATATATATATATATATATATATATATATATCCAAGATGAGCAGCATTTTAAGTGGGTAGTACATCCAATTATAATTTGGTGGGAAAGTTTTGTGTTTAATTTGCTTGTCATTATTTCTCTACTTAGAGAATTGTGAGCAGAACGGAAGGCCATTAATTTTTAGGCGACAGCAGGAAATGAATAGGATTTGTTACAAGTGTGTTGATTTTTTACAGTATTTTGTTTAATTTCATAGTTTTCTTTTTTGTTTGCTATTCCAGAGTTCAGTAGAGACAAATTTTCATTTTATTTAAAAATCTGAATGGTTTCCTCCGAGCAAAGTTGTATGTTAAAAAAAACTAATGTTTACGATATCTACTAGAGGTAAAAAAAAAAAAGATTCAAATTTGATATCAAATCAAGTCACATCTTTTAACATTAAGAGCATTTACTGTGGAAATTTTTTCCTTTATCTGGGTCTCTCTTGAATGTCTCAGTGAACTTTTAAACTTTTCAAAACAAGACAGTAGGAAAGCGTTAGATTATCTAATAAGTACTAGCGTCCGTCACTTCCTCTGAACTCCATGTCACTCTACCAGTTCTTGTTTACAATTGTGAGACAATAATTTCAAAACAAGATCAAGATAGGGGTATTTTAAAAGTGCTTTAATTGGGACTTTATCTCTCAAACTCACATACCCTGCCCGTGGACACATTCCCCTATCGTTACGCCGGGGACGTATATACGTCCCTGGTTTATAGGCCTGTTTGGATAATATTTATCTGGATTAATTGACATTGTGTGATTGTTATTCTTTTCTCATTGTTTTTCGTTACAAAATTCAATGATCTGACAACGAATTGTCAGATCATTGAATTTTGTAACGAAAAACAATAAGCAAAGAATAACAATCACACAATGTCAATTAATGCGTCGATGGTGTAAGATTCTTAATGTAAAAATCGCGTTCGATTTAACCATTAAGAATCTTACACGATCGACGCAAAGAATTTTTTTGTTATAAATTTGTGCGTTTATGTATACTTCATTTCTAAAAAGAATTTTCCGATCATGTAACAGGAATTTATATATGAATGCATTAAAACTGTTTATTAAGCGTGCTGAATAAAGATAATTAAAATATATATAAACTGTTCAAAGATCGATATATATATATTAAATCAACATTTTTAAGATGTTACGAGTACATGTAAAATTCGTTAACGTAAAATGAATTTAACGACAGCTAAAAATACCACGAATGAGCCACTCAAGTTTGCTGATCAAAGTCAATTTAGGCATCTCTAGAAAAACCTTGAACCCCCCTAAAAATCTGTGATTCTGTGCCTGGTAGATTCTGACAGGTCTCCTGTGAAGAGTCCCCATACTTGTAAACATGCAGATTTTGTAAAGTAGAATAATGTCACTTAAATTATGTAATACATAATGGATGACGTGATTATCAAATTGCGAGCTGATAAAACAATGTACGTCTGCGGACAATAGACAAATATTTGATCTTAATATGCAATCAAAAATATTTTTTAAGCATATAAGCTTACTTAACTGACTTATGGGAAAGTTGGTAGGGGAATATTCAATAGTCGTTTAAATTAAGTCTTTAACAATTTTTTTAACAATCGTTTAAGTGTTTTCAATAACAATTTTAAGACACCCAGTGCCTATAGAAAAGATTTTGGAGTCTGGCAATTTTTTTTTTGGAAAAGGGGGGGGGGGGGGGGTTAAGGCAATATGAGCTGCAGTTTTCATGAATATTAACTTTAATTGTGAAAATGTGATTTACTTCAAAAATGACAAAAAAAAAATAAAATCGTTATTGTTTACAAACATCTGTTAATCATATTTTTGCCTCAGAGGGGTGCTTGAGGACAGAACAGCACCCCCCCCCCCCCCCCCCCCGACCGAAGTATAGACCCCGAGACTTTACTTTTTTTTGTAAAAATCAAATTATACTTTTTTGACATGTTTCTATTCTAATTCATTGCACAAAATTACCTTAAACAAACATTTTTAAAATATCAGAACCTCCGTACATTTAGAGGATCTGATTTTTTAAAAAATGTTTGCTTTAGGTAATCTTGTGCAATGAATATATAAATTAGATCAGAAATATGTCATGAAAGGGTAAGTTAAGAGAGAGAGAGAGAGAGAGAGAGAGAGAGAGAGAGAGAGAGAGAGAGAGAGAGAGAGAGAGAGAGAGAGAGAGAGAGAGAGAGAGAGAGAGAGTAAAGTTTCGGAATCTATACTTGTTGGGTGGAGTGGTAGTCGATTCAGCACCTCTGATTTTTGTGGGAAAAGCTATTTAGGGGCCCTGAATGAAGCAAAACATTATACATTACTGTCATCCTGTACAAAAACTGGTTTGCCATACATTTCTACATAGAGGAATCTTTCTTCTAATGAATCATCTTAACTCTTGTTTTATCTTAATCTTTATGACAAAGGTTTAAGCGACATTCAGAATTAATATTAAAACAGGCTTTTGCAGCTAAATAAAATGATTAAAAAAAACCAAAAACTCATATTTCTTTAAATAGCTGAAAGACACCTACTGTTTGCGAGGCAATGCATTTAAAATTCAAAAATATGAAAGGAAAAGCGGTCGGGAGTCCAGCGATCGTTGCTGTCACTTATATATACCCAAGGGTCTAATGAATTCATATACACACAGACGGTTATTAACCTGTACTGGCTTGAAAAATTTTTAAAAGATAGTTT